>NC_142600.1:57008289-57170789 GCF_041222555.1 Hakea prostrata | reverse complement strand
GCGGGAAGTCAAACGAACCAGGTTTGTTCCTGTCCATGATGTGCCTTAAGTGTTTGGCTTTATATTTCCTTTAACTGTGATGCATACCATTCTCCCTAGAAAATTATTACTTCTTCTCTTGCGTTTGTCTTTATTTTATATTGCATATCGAGATATCTCATAAATAATTTCAAAGATCTCACTCTCTTAATCCTTCATATATGGTCACGTGCATTTGCACGTGTGTAAGTTTGCTAGTATATATATATATATATATATATTTTTTTTTTTTTATATTTTTTTTATTATTTTATTATAAAAAAAAAGGGGGGGGGCGCACCCCCCACCAACCCCCCCCCCCCCCCCAAACAAACAAACATTTAAACCAAAAAAAAAAATATATTATTTTTTTTTTTTTTTAAATACCCCCCCCAACAAAAAAAAAAAACCCCCCCTCCCCAGGGGGGGGGGCCCCATCCCCCCCCCCCAACACCCCCCCCTTTTCAAACAATTAAACCTTTAAGTCATCAAAATAATATCCAAAAGTGTAATTTGCCAAATAACCTTCTGCATTACATGAATTAAGTTAATAAAGTGGCAATTAATACAAACAGTTAACTAAATCGTATGCTAACAAAACCCCAAATCGTGGTTTATCATAAATTAATTAAAAAAATCCAATGATTATGATTAGAAATAATAATATTAATGGCAGAAACTTAAACATATTTAAACATCCAACTAATAAAACTTAAAATTAAATTAAAATTGCTATTAATAGGAATGGAAACTTTATGAGAAAGTTTGGAGATTCAAAAATAAAATAAAATGATTATGATTAGATATAATAAAATTGATGGTTGAAATTCTAAACGAGATTTAAATTTCCATTGATAATTGAAACCGTCTAAGAACAGAACCTTCAGTTTCACACTACTCCTTCCCTTGCTTCACAAATCTATAAGTTTCTCTTGAAAAATAGAAAAATGCAGTGTATACAACCAAACAGTTATCATCTGCCCGTTAGCATGTAGTAATAAAAACCTAAACAATCAAAATAAACTAAATGAAGAAACACAAAACCTGAAAATTAAGGGTCAAATGAATTCCGATTAGCCAGGGAAATAATCTTACAGACTCCAAATTACACAGTTACCACCTAAAAACAGAGAAAGAAAGATCCAAAAAGATAAAGCAGAAAGATGAAATAGAACCACCGAATGCAAAAGTTCCTTCAAGAACTAAAACTCAAAATCTAACTTTGAACGAACACACGAGGAAATATGCTTGATCCTCTTAATGATTTCTCCTTTGCCATTTTTGCTCAATAAACACTGCAGGTATTTCGCCAAAATAAGAGGGAAAGAATACAATCGGTAAATACAGGTGGAACTATGCAAGAACAAAGAGGACTATAGACTCAAAGTCTTCACCCAAGACGCCAAGTCCACAACTCCATTATCCGTTCAAATCTACAGCAATAATGAAATAGAAAAGATTTAGAGATACTATTTAAACCGTAATCTCTTACTTATTATATGTTTCCATTGATAGGAACCACTTGGAACGTCTCAGAATCTGCTGGAAATTGATTGTTTCTACTCAACAAGCTAAAAAAAATCGCCATTTCTGTCCAATACAATGGTACAATAAACTTGATTGAACGAAGCACTCAGAAATTTTACAATACAATGGTACAATAAACTCGATCTCCAGCAAAAAATGTCTTAAAGTGATGAAGACTTGAGAATCTTAAGTGATGAAGACTTGAGAATTCCTGCAAACTCGCTTGTTTGCTGTCACTCTCTTTTTCAATTCAGTTTTTCCACACAAACCGAGATTTTTTCCCTTTTATCCTGTTTTATTAATGTTTATCTGAATTGTTTTTTAGAACTATTTTATTTAAATTGCTATTAATAAGAATAGAAACTTTATGAGAAAGTTTAGGGATTAAAAAATATAATTAAATGATTATGATTAGATATAATAAATTTGATGGCTGAAATTCTAAACAAGAATTAAATTTCCATTAATAGGAATGAAATTGTAGGAAAAAGTTTAAGGATTAAAAAAAAATCAATGACTATGATTAGATCTGATAAAATCAATGGCTGAATTCTAACGAGATTTAAATTGCTATTAGTAGAGTCAAATTTTAGGAGAAAGAAAGAACAACTAAATAAAAAAAAAATTATGCTTTATGAAAATAATACTAAGAAAATCGTGAGTGTGAGAGAGAGGGGAATAATTTGAGAAAGAGAGTTGTTGCGTCTAGAACTTCTTCGAGGGCCGGATGTTGAGATGACCTCCTTAAGAGCTCTCCAGCCAAGTGGAATAACTGGGATGCCTGCACACACAAAGAAAGCAAGAACGGTCCGGCCGAGTTTTGGCCGGGGAACCGTCTCCGACGCCCAAGTCAGCCTAGGCAACAATAAGAGTTCTTGAGAGAGTTCTCAAGAACGTAATGAGTAATTACTCAGATGAAGTTCTCGTACCTTTCTCCATGTAGGAGGTGGGTTTATATAGAGGTTGCCTGGAGGCGGCGCTTCCTTGAGTTTTGGATCGATAGTTTGGTGAGTGAGTGGAGTATCCTTGGAATAACGGCTCCTTCTTTGTCGCACCAGATAGAGCCGTTATATGTTGACTCATCTCCCCAATTCTCAGAACGGATATGCTGAGTAGTTATCCGTAACTAACTCTCGTTGACATAGTCAAGAAGGCCTTCTGGGACTTGCCTCTAGCGTGGCTTGCCAAGGAAGACATACACCAACTTAAGTCGGGTATGTATTTGTCCCGAGTGAGGCACTCAGGACCTTTTTTGAAGGAAGAGATGCACTAGCCTGAGGGGGGTGTATCTCTCCCGAGGTGGGTCACTCAGGACCTTTATGGAGGAAGAGATACACCAGCCTAGGAGGGGTGTGTATCTCTCCCAAGGGGGGGGTGTATCTCTCCCGAGGTGTGTCACTCGGGACCTTTATGGAGGAAGAGATACACCAGCCCAGGAGGGGTGTGTATCTCTCTCGAGTGGGGGTGTACGTTCGTCTCGGGGGGGCCCTCAGGCTATATTTTCTCCACAACAGAGCCCCCCATTCCGTGCGATCGGTCTCCCGAGTGTATGGAACGCTTTTCTCACACCTCTTTGAAGGTTTTTTCTTTTGAAGAAATTCCAATGCGTCATCTTGAATGATAGCCATCATTACTCTAAAGTCCGTCGAGTCGAGAAGCCCCCAGCCGGGTTCTCCGAGAGATGCCATTGCCTCTATTAAGGGTGTCATGCTCTTCAAGCCGTTCCACCCACTTGACCCTTGACTGTACCGAGCCTCTTGAAGAAGAAGAAACTAGAGATAGCTTCGAGAAGAATACTTCAATAGTTCGGGAAACTCCAAAAATTGAGCAAGAAGCAAACATGGTTGAGATGATCCTTCGTCCTCCCGAGAAACAAGATCGATCTCTTTTATTGTCTCTTGAAGAAAAACTTGTTTTGCTTCCTTGCTTTCTATAATATTTTGCAGAAAATTAGCTTGTAATATTTTGCAAAAAATTATGCTTCTTGGGTTCTTCATTGATTTGAAGGGCGCTCCTGGGTTCTTAAACTTGTTAAGAACTCTCCTAGGCTCTTCTTAAGAGCCCAAGAGAGTTCTTGACAAGTTCAAGAACCCGAGAGCGTTCTTAAGAAGAGCCCAGGAGAGTTCTTAACAAATTTAAGAACCCAGGAGCGCCCTTCAAATCAACAAAGAACCCAAGAGAGTTCTTGGCAAGTTCAAGAACCCGAGAGCGTTCTTAAGCAGAGCCCAGGAGAGTTCTTAACAAGTTTAAGAACCCAGGAGCGCTCTTCAAATCAACGAAGAACCCAAGAGAGTTCTTGACAAGTTCAAGAACCCGAGAGCGTTCTTAAGAAGAGCCCAGGAGAGTTCTTAACAAGTTTAGGAACCCAAGAGCTCTTCAAATCAACGAAGAACCCAAGAGAGTTCTTGACAAGTTCAAGAACCCGAGAGCGTTCTTAAGAAGAGCCCAGGAGAGTTCTTAACAAGTTTAAGAACCCAAGAGTGCTCTTCAAATCAACGAAGAACCCAAGAGAGTTCTTGACAAGTTCAAGAACCTGAGAGCGTTCTTAAGAAGAGCCCAGGAGAGCTCTTAACAAGTTTAAGAACCCAGGAGCGCCCTTCAAATCAACGAAGAACCCAAGAGAGTTCTTGGCAAGTTCAAGAACCAGAGAGCGTTCTTAAGCAGAGCCCAGGAGAGTTCTTAACAAGTTTAAGAACCCAGGAGCACCCTTCAAATCAACGAAGAACCCAAGAGAGTTCAAAGGAGTCACACTCGGGACCTCACTCGGGTAGCCACTCGGGAGAATTTCTCCACTTCCCATGAAAGTCTAAGAAAGGCTCTCATAAGATGGAACTTCTCAAAAGCGTCACACTCGGGACCTCACTCGGGAGAATTTCTCCACTTCTCATGAAAGTCTAAGTAAGGCTCTCATGAGATGGAATTTCTCAAAGGCGTCACACTTGGGACCTCACTAGGGTAGCCGCTCGGGAGAATTTCCCCGCCTCTTATGAAAGCCCAAGGAAGGCTCTCATGAGATGGAATTTCTTAAAGGCGTTACACTCGGGACCTCACTCGGGTAGCCGCTCGGGAGAATTTCCCCACCTCTTATGAAAGCCCAAGGAAGGCTCTCATGAGATGGAATTTCTCAAAGGCATTACACTCGAGACCTCACTCGGGTAGCCACTCAGGAGAATTTCTCCACTTCTCATGAAAGTCTAGGAAAGACTCTCATAAGATGGAATTTCTCAAAGGCGTCACACTCGGGACCTCACTCGGGTAGCCACTCGGGATAATTTCCCGACCTCTTATGAAAGCCCAAGGAAGGCTCTCATGAGATGGAATTTCTCAAAGGCGTTACACTCAGGACCTCACTCGGGTAGCCACTCGGGAGAATTTCTCCACTTCTCATGAAAGTCTAAGAAAGGCTCTCATCAGACGGAATTTCTCAAAGGCGTCACACTCGGGTAGCCAAATCGGGAGAATTTCCCCACCTCTTATAAAAGCCCAAGGAAGGCTCTCATGAGATGGAATTTCTCAAAGGCGTTACACTCGGGACCTCACTCGGGTAGCCACTCGGGAGAATTTCTCCACTTCTCATGAAAGTCTAGGAAAGGCTCTCATAAGATGGAATTTCTCAAAGGCGTTACACTCGGGACCTCACTCAAGTAGCCACTCAGGAGAATTTCCTTACCTCTTATGAAAGCCCAAGGAAGGCTCTCATGAGATGGAATTTCTCAAAGGCATTACACTCGGGACCTCACTCGGGTAGCCACTTGGGAGAATTTCTCCACTTCTCATGAAAGCCTAAGAAAGGCTCTCATAAGACGGAATTTCTCAAAGGCATCACACTCGGGTAGCCAAATCGGGAGAATTTCCCCACCTCTTATAAAAACCCAAGGAAGGCTCTCATGAGATGGAATTTCTCAAAGGCGTCACACTCGGGACCTCACTCGGGTAGCCACTCAAGAGAATTTCTCCACTTCTCATGAAAGTCTAAGAAAGGCTCTCATAAGATGGAATTTCTCAAAGGCGTCACACTCGGGACTTCACTTGGGTAGCCACTCGGGAGAATTTCTCCACTTTTCATGAAAGTCTAAGTAAGGCTCTCATAAGATGGAATTCCTCAAAGGCGTCACACTCGAGACCTCACTCGGGTAGCCATTCGGGAGAATTTCCCCACCTCTTATGAAAGCCCAAGGAAGCCTCTCATGAGATGGAATTTCTTAAAGGCGTCACACTCGGGTAGCCACTCGGGAGAATTTCCCCACTTCTTATGAAAGCCCAAGGAAGGCTCTCATGAGATGGAATTTCTCAAAGGCGTCACACTCGGGACCTCACTCGGGTAGCCACTCGGGAGAATTTCCCCACCTCTTATGAAAGCCCAAGGAAGGCTCTCATGAGTTGGAATTTCTCAAAGGCGTCACACTCGGGACCTCACTCGGGTAGCCAATCGGGAGAATTTCCAGGCATTTCCTTCTAAGAGAAGACTCAAAGGACTATTCGAAGGCCTCACATTTGGGACCCTATTCGGGCAGACCATCTGGAATAAAGAGCCAGGAGTACTCAACGCATCATAACCTCTAAGGCATTCCGCTAGGGGAGTGACTCGGGTAGATACTCGAGACAAGTCAAAGAAGGCCTTCTGGGACTTGCCTCGAGCGTGGCTTGCCAAGGAAGACATACACCAACTTAAGTCAGGTATGTATCTGTCCCGAGTGAGGCACTCGGGACCTTTTTTGAAGGAAGAGATGCACTAGCCCGAGGGGGGTGTATCTCTCCCGAGGTGGGTCACTCGGGACCTTTATGGAGGAAGAGATACACCAGCCCAGGAGGGGTGTGTATCTCTCCCGAGGGGGGGTGTATCTCTCCCGAGGTGGGTCACTCGGGACCTTTATGGAGGAAGAGATACACCAGCCCAAGAGGGGTGTGTATGTAACAACCCCCGTTTTTCTAACCTTGAATCCATATTGTAGGTTCGAGAACCTGAAGGTCTAGTCGGATTAATTTTGGGGAGTGTCCAGATAGGAGTCCATGATCCATATCCAGAACCCATGGATTTGGATTCTCTTGTTGAAGAATCTGCCACACTGGGAAGTTGGATCTCCGGTAGAAGGCATGTGGTGTTTGGAGATGTCCGGAATGAAGGTAAGACATCCCCCATGTGTTGTTTAGGGCTAGGTTGTGTTTGGGTTTCAACCCCCTGAGCAAAGCACCCTTGTATAGCAATATACTTGGGGGCGGTTGCTAGTGGCGGTTGATTAAACCAAGCGACCGCCCGATTCTGCTTGCAGGAAAATGCCCTATTTTGCCCCCTGTTCGTTATAAATAGCATCCCTCGCCCTATTAACGCATTATATGTTCGGGATTGCTATTTTGGGCGATTAGGCGGCAGTGGAAACGTGCTAGAAGGTGGGCGAAGTGCTGTTAATGATATGGAACCTTTCCTCTTCTATTCTTGGTGATTCTGATTAAGGTAATGAATCTCCATCTGCTATTCTCTTCTTTTTTAACCTCTGATTGATATGAACCCATCCCCATTTTGTTAATGGTTACCCAATTGATTAGTTGTATCTCCCTTTTCAATGTTCTTGATGAGATCTTGTCCAGAAACGAATCCCCGCATTTGTTTAATGGATGGATCCCATCAAGGGGAATGATTTGGGTAATAAATCTTGGTTAATTTTAGGGTTTCTTGTTACCCCTTTGTTCTAGACCTATTAAGCTTGAAATTCGGACTAAGATCATCCCAAAACGGATTGAAATCGGATGGTCAAAAGTCCAATTTTCGGAGTTGGAAACTGTCTGAAACAGGGGCGGTCGCTTGTGGAGGTTGCTTAACTTAAGCAACCGCCACAAGCAACCGGCTGGTTTCCAGTGACAGTGTAGGTTTGATTTTGGATTTGTTTTGACTCTTGACTCTTATACATTCTTGTAACCCTATGCCTAGGTGTTCTCTGTTTCAAATAAAAGTCTTATAATAGTTTTTGGATTGCAAGTTAGAGGACTTCTACTAAATTACAGGTAAGGACATGCATTCTTATGCAATTACATATACATGATGATTCAGTTGTTCTATTTACTATTCTTTGATCATGTAACTTGCTGTAATTGTATAAAGCATGTGAATCTTATTGTATACTTATTGTTAGTGGTGTTCTTTGATGTACTTTATCTTTTATGATATTGCACAACTGTTCATGGTATGATAAAGAGTGATGTAGTGTAGTTGTGTTGGAAGAGGTATTCCATTGGGATATCTTGGCTGGAGATATCAGAGGGCTGTGGTATGGGACACATGCTCACTGATGTCTCTAGCACTATCATGATTACTTGATGACATACCTAGGAGAGTCTAGAATTGCATGGCTATGTACCCCACATGCTATTACCCTTTCGGCAGGGGAATTGAAGCCGGGTGACCCATGACAATGGTGACGTGACTATGTTTCATCCTACAGCGGTAACCAGTCCGTGCGGAGACTCAGTGGTCCACTGTTGGTCATGCAATGGTAGGGTTGCATATGTTAGGGTTGGGCTCATGGACGTCCAAGGAACGGACCGGGTGTCGTGAGGAGTCATGAGAGCATCCGCCCCAACAATATGTGGATGACCATAGGGTTAAGGAGTGGAGTCCAACAGCGGTAGCCAGTCCGTGAGGGTTCTCACTCCTAGGTTGCGAAGGATACTGAACCGAGTTGGTTGGTGCCATAGGGGAAGTATCTGGACTCCATATAGTATGTTACCATTATGACTTGCATTGGATTAGAAACCCCGACATGCGCCAGTACTCATTGCCAATGGTCGTGGTGAGAGAGTGTTGACTTAATCCCCAGCCATGGTTTGAGAGCCAGGTGTGGACTTACCCCTTTGCCCAAGATCCCTACAGAGGTAACCAGTCATTGCCGGATCAGAGAGACTAGACCTACCCAAAGGAGGGCTGGTGTATATCTTAAAGCATGTCAGCTATTAGAGACTTGCATAGTTAGATCTTAGTAGCATTCATATTTCTGCATATCATCCATATCATTTCATATATGCATTCGTAGATTGTATTGACATATATATGAGAATTGTCTGTTCCTTATTGAGTTGGTTAGAACTCACTCCTTTCATTGTATATATTATATGAGTTGTACAGATGGTGGCTCAACGTCGGAAGTTGGAGATGATTCATATTAAAGAGCCTTCTCGTATGAAGCTGATGTGAGACAGACAGTGGTACATGGACTTGAAGAGCATGGAGCCTCCTGAAGATGCTTGTGTGCACTTTTAGCAACCCATTGACGGCCGAAGGAGGCAGATTGGCAGGATATTTGAGGAGTGTATAGATGAAGATTGGAGGACCCCCTTTCCTTATTATTCATGAGAAATATTATTTAGATCAATGAAAAGAAACTAAAAAGAAAATTATTTAGTTTATTTATTTTGCTTTCTCTGAACTCGATATTACATTTGATTCTTGATTCTTTCCTTTGGCTATTTCTTGGATATTTATTGGTGTATTTGGACTCCTGTAACCTTTTTATTAATTATTGCTCTATTCTTGCTCTTGATTACATGTATTTGTATTTATTATTATTGATAGACTAAAACCGTGGATCCTATGACGGATCGCACCCATAGGTTGTCGGGCAGGTAACCGAGGCCGGCGGGCGGGGTGTGACAGTGTATCTCTCCCGAGGGGGGGTGTATCTCTCCCGAGGTCGGTCACTCAGGACCTTTATGGAGGAAGAGATATACTAGCCCAGGAGGGGTGTGTATCTCTCCCGAGGGGGGTGTATCTCTCCCGAGGTGGGTCACTCGGGACCTTTATGGAGGAAGAGATACACCAGCCCAGGAGGGGTGTGTATCTCTCTCGAGTGGGGGTGTACGTTCGTCTCAGGGGGGCCCTCAGGCTATATTTTCTCCACAACAAGAGTGAATACTGATAAGTGTAGAGAAGATTTCAATTCATGAGAGAATAAATAGGAATGAAAATATGAGAGAGAATATAGGGCGAAATTTATGGATCGTGAGTTAGTTTTAAATTAGAATTTAACCTTTTATTCCTTAAAATTAAAACTAGGGGTTTAATGATAACTGTTAATGACTAAAATAGTCATTCTACCCTGACCGGTCCGACCAATGGGTTCAATACAAGTGTCTCGACCATAGTGTTAATGGACGGTCCGACCATCGTGTCAAGAGTACTCGATCAGGATAAACTTCTATCATCTGCCAACTTCCTAGAAAGGATAAGTCAGGTAAAAGACTCTTTCAAGAGTTACTTTCCTAACACAACTCTTCTTAGAGTTATATTCGGAGTCTAACTCTGATATCTAAAGCTATATAAACACCTCAGGTAGGCTTTATGTAGTAAGTATTCATATTCTGTGTGATCAATTACTTGAATTCTCTATTGAGTAGTTGAGGTCATATCATTGGTACTAACTTGCTCGTCGGAGACGTACCTCGACCACACATGGTCGAGCACGTATTTTGCAGGTTCGTGACAAGGAAGGACGAGCGAGATTCTGTATCAACAATAACCATTAGATTATGATTAAGAATGACATTTGTACCCATAAAGTGAGAAAAATTAGAAAAATTGTAGGAGTTTTTAAAATTTAAAAAATCTGGGGATAAACACTCAATTTATCGTAAATTAATTAATTAATTAAAAAAATCAATGATTATGATTATAAATAATAATATTAATTGCAAAAATTTAAACATCCAACTAATAAAACTTAAAATTAAAATTGCTATTAATAGGAATGGAAACTTGATGAGAAAGTTTAAGGATTCAAAAATAAAATTAAATGATTATGATTAAATTTAATAAAATTGATAGTTGAAATTCTAAACGAGATTTAAACTTCCATCAATATGAATGAAATTGTAAGAAAAAAGTTTAATGATTAAAAAAAAATCAATGATTATGATTAGATCTGATAAAATCAATGGCTGAATTCTAACGAGATTTTTAAATTGCTATTAGTAGAGTCAAAGGAGAAAGAAAGAACAACTAAATAAAATAAAATAAAAATTATGTTGGAATTAAAAAGCAACAGAAAGTGGATCGTGAGTTAGTTTTTAATTAGAATTTAACATTTTATTCCTTAAAATTAAAACTATTGGTTTAATGATAACCATTATTAGATTATGATTAAGAATGACATTTGTACCTATAAAGTGATAAAAATTAGGAAAATATGTAGGAATTTTTAAAATTTCAAAAAATATGGGGATAAACACTCAATTTATCATAAATTAATTAATTAATTAATTAGTTAAAACAATCAATAATTATGATTAGAAATAATAATATTAATTACAAAAATTTAAACATCCAACTAATAAAACTTAAAATTAAAATTGCTATTAATAGAAATGGAAGGGTAAGTAAGAAAGGAAGAAGAGTGGTTGTAGTGATTGGGAAAAGCCGGATCGAGTCTCTCTGATGCTCCGCGAGGGTTTTGTCGCTGAAAGGTTTCAGCGGAACCCGATGATAGAGATGGAAAGATTGGCTGCGGGAGATGCGATTGCTGAAACAAATTTGAATGGAGCATCGAAAGAGGAAATTGACCGGATGCAACGAAGCAATAAGAAAGTTAAGCGAGGTCGTGGAGCAGATGTAAATATTCCACCGGTGGAGTTGCAACGATCTTATGCAGAGATGGTAACTAGAAATTATCCTAGCCCTAGCCAAGAAGAGGGTAGGAGACTGAGGAGATCAACGGTTTCAACGATGATGGATTTTTGAACCAACCCGATTCTGAATGGGACACGGACGATGAGAATGAGGATGATGGTGAGAAGGAAGATGATGCTTTCTGCCCTAGTATTACCTTGTCCAAAAAAGAAAAAGAAAGATTGCGGAAACCATGGCAGCAGAACTTGATTGTTAAACTGGTAGGAAAAACGGTGGGTTTTAAGTTTTTGTCCGGTAGATTATCAGCCCTATGGAAACCTATAGGAGTGTTGGACCTTATTGACATTGGCAATGATTATTATATTGCAAAATTCGCTTTCAAAGAAGATTCTCAGAGAGCCCTAGTTGATGGTCCTTGGGTAATTGCTGATCACTATCTATCAGTGAGGAGATGGCAACCGGGTTTCAACCCTGAGGAAGAAGTGCTGCAGAAATCGGCGGTATGGGTGCGTTTCCCTGGCGTATCCATAGAGTATTTCGATACTCGATTCTTGATTAGACTGGGTAACCGAGTAGGAAAGGTAATTAAAATCGATTCAACAACAGCCCAAGTTGTCCGCGGTAAGTATGCGCGGGTCTGTGTCGAGATTGATTTATCCAAACCCTTGCTGTCCAAGTTTAGACTCAAAGGCCGTGTTCACCAAATTCTCTACGAGTCAATGAATTTGTTGTGCTATGATTGTGGAAGATATGGCCATCATAAAGAACAATGTTCTAGTTTCTATGCCGGAGAGGAAGATGTACCAGCGCCTAAACCCAAAGAGGTTGCACAAAAGACGTTTGAAACCACTAAAAATTCTGAGGCAAAGAGGGCACCAACAGATACATATGGTCCATGGTTACATGTGCAGAAAACAAAATTCAGAAAAGACAATCGTCGGAACCCGTCTGATAATGCCGGAGAGAAAAATGGCGGACGGGAAAGAGGAGGCCAGAGTGGTACGGAATACAGAAATAAAGTTAATGGAGTGGGATCAGGTTCTAGATTTGCAGCACTTGCAATGGTTTCCCAAGAAGATCAGGAAGTAGTACCCAACATGGAAACTAGCACGACTCGTGTTGCGGCCACGTGGCAGCGTATCACACATCAAAGAGAGGGTAGACACGTGATGGCTCCTCGAAATCATAATCAAAGAGGTGTGTTAGAGACTAGACAGGATATTGAAGAGAATTCAAAAAGTACAAGGCTGCCGTCAAGTGGCCAACATGTGATTAACTACTCTTTACCAGTGGAGTTACAGAAGGCAAGTAATATGATAACAAATTTGACTAAAGAAGTTGTAAATGAGAAGGAACTTCAGAGGCAGGACCAAATAGGAGAAAAAGAGGATGTGGAGAATTTTGATCCTAATCTAATGGGTGGGAGAAGTGGAAATTGCTTTGAAAAAAGTAACCACTCATTTTGCTCTCTTGCTCTCTTACCTGAACAAGGTAAACCTCCTGATGAAGTTGACGATATGGATGAAATTGTGGTCGAAACACCGATGCTCAATGAAGGACAAGACCAATCCCTTGGGAATGATGTGGTGATGAATGACGGTAACCAAAACCCATATCAAGTTTCTTTATGAAGGTTTTTGCATGGAATTCAAGGGGAGCGGGCAATAAAGCATTTGCCACCACTCTTAAGCATTATAGACAAAAGCATAATCCTGATTGTTTTATTATTATGGAACCTCGAATAAGTGGAGAGAAGGCGGAGCGTGTCATAACTAAAATTAAGGGTGTGCGTCACTTTAAAAGCGATGCAATTGGGCTATCAGGAGGCATTTGGTTCATTTTATTCAATACAAGTCATCAGGTATCTCTTATTCATACACATACCCAATTTCTTTTTATTGAAATTTTGGATACTGTCAATAATAATAGGTGGGGTCTTGTGGCTATGTATGCCAGCCCCATTGAATCCAATCGAAATGAAGGGTGGGAGGATTTGGCTACTATATTGAATTTATATCATTACCCATATTTAGTAGTGGGAGACCTAAATGATGTACTTGATCAATCTGAAGTAAGAGGTGGAAGTCCGGTGTCGATCAGAAAATGTACAAAGTTAGAGGAAATTTAAATCTATGCAATATTATAGACTTGGGATTTGTGGGTCCAAAATTTACTTGGAGAGGACCCAAGTGGAACGGTTATCAAAGAATCTATCGAAGGCTGGACCGTGCACTCTGTTCAGGTGGGTGGCGTATCTTGTGGCCAGATGCTATAGTTAGAGTGCTGCCCATAATCAAATCCGATCATCACCCTTTACTAGTTGAGACAGACTCAGTTAGAAGTCCCTACAAAAAGAGACCGTTCAGATTAGAAGCCATGTGGTTCACCCATGCAGATTTTGTTGATACTGTGCGACAGAGCTGGAAAACAAACCATCCTTTGCCAAATGTCTTACATCATTTGCAAGAAAAATTGTCTACTTGGAACAAACAAACTTTCGGGAAAATTGAAGCTGCGAAAAGAAGTTTGTATGCTCGTCTAGGGGGAATCCAAAGAAAACTTGCAGTAGGACCCTATAACCCTTATTTAGGGAGATTAGAAGAGGATCTTATAGTTGAACTTGAAAAAGTCTTGCAGAGAGAGGAAATTCTATGGGCCCAAAAATCGAGGAAAAATCGGACTTTACAAGGTGATAGGAATACGAGGTATTTTCACATATCTACCCTAAACAGAAGGAAGAGAAATAAAATTGAAGGCCTCAAGGGAGAAGATAATCAATGGGTTTTTGAGGATGCAGATCTGAAAAATCATGTTGTCAATTATTTCACAAGACTCTTTACTGATGATAATATTGATCCAGATCCTTTCCAAACAGATCATAGTTTCCCAGTTTTAGACCATGATTGGTTATCTATTCTTGGTAATGAGCTTACTGACGAGGAGATTTATCGTGCTACTCATCAAATTGGTCCATGGAAGGCTCTAGGACCAGATGGATTTCAAGCTGCTTTCTATCAGAAAACTTGGAGTATTACAGGTAAAGATGTTTGCAGGAATGCGGCCAGAGCCTTTAATGGAGAGTTAGAGACTAAGATCAATGAGACTTTGTTAGTATTGATTCCCAAAATAGACAAACTTGAGAAGATTACACAATTCCGGCCTATATCTCTCTGTAATGTCAGCCTCAAAATTCTGACTAAGTTGATAACTAACAGATTGAAGAGTTTATGCCTAGCCTTGTTGCACCCAATCAAATCAGTTTTGTTCCTGGAAGGAATATTCAGGATAAAATCATTGTTGCACAAGAACTTTTTCACTGCATGAAGCGAAAAGGAGGAAAAATCCATCAGATGGCTATTAAAATCGACTTGGAAAAGGCATATGATCGAATCCGGTGAGAATTTATTGTTGATTCACTCTTGAAAGCAGGAGTACCATCCAAACTGGTTGATGTGATTATGATGTGTGTTACAAGTCCTACCTTTAGAATTCTTTGGAATGGGGAAGGTACAAAAGAATTTAAGCCTTCCAGAGGAATTCGCCAGGGGGACCCTTTGTCACCCTATTTATTTGTCCTTTGCATGGAGAGATTGACCCACTGTATCCAAGATGCATTGGTTGTAGGGAAGTGGATCCCTGGTCATATTCGTAAAGGGGGGATGGGAATCTCACATCTTATGTTTGCTGATGATGTAGTTCTTTTTGCAGAAGCTTCCCTAGAGCAAATTACCATTGTGAATGAATGCTTAGATAAATTTTGCAATGCATCGGGAAGCAAAGTGAGCACAGAGAAAACCCGTATTTTCTTCTCCAAAAATGTAGAGAGCCAGAGAGCAAAGGAGATTGCACAAAGAAGCGGCTTTACCATGACAGATGATTTGGGCAGATATCTAGGGGTACCTATTCACTATAAAAGAGACAAGAAAGGTAGTTATCAATACATTATTAACAAGGTATCAGATCGGCTCTCCAGTTGGAAAGCTTCTTCGCTTTCCCTAGCGGGACGAATTGTCCTGGCAAAATCAGTTGTAATGATTATACCTTACTACTCGATGCAGACAACTTTGATTCCAAAAGGGGTCCTTGGTGAAGTTGAAAAACTAACTCGAGCCTTTATATGGGGCGAGTCAAATTAGAAAAAAAGGGCACATCTTGTGAGCTGGAATGAGATTTGTAGACCGAAGGTGGAAGGCGGTTTAGGCTTTAGGAAGCTTCAGGTGATGAATTAAGCCTTTATCATGAAACTCGCTTGGGGGGTTAAAAAGCAAAACTCACTTTGGTCAGCAGTTCTTCAAGATAAATATGGATCAAAAAGGCGTAAACATCCCTTTAAAGCAACCTCTCCTGATTCTCCATTGTGGCGAGCTATCTGCAAAGTTGAAAATAGAATGAAAGAGCTTTGCAAAATAAAAATTGGAGATGGAAGGAACACTTATTTCTGGAGGGACAACTGGTTAGATATAGAAGGTAATTTGGAAGACCATGTGATTTCTCCAGTTTCCCGATCGATGGCGGTGGGAAGTCGTTAACCAATACTTGGAAAGTAATGGCATGGAATGGACAACAAAAATTGAGGGATACCTCCCTACAAAAATCTGCACCAAATTGAAGGATTTCCCACTTCCCTCTAGTAACAATGGATCTGATGTGATGTCTTGGATCCCATCCACTGAAGGTATTTTTTCGATACACTCTGCATATGAGACATTGATAAAGAACGAACCAGCTGTAGATATGGGAATATTCGATGAAAATTTTTGGAATACTTCTTGGAAACATCATCTTCCAAACCGATTTTGCAGTTTCTTTTGGCTAGTTGTAAAGAATAGGTTGATGACTAATGCTAGAAAGCGCCACTTGCATCTTCAAGATAATGATAAATGCAATCTTTGCATGACAGAGGTGGAAGATGTATTACATGTATTTAGGGATCGTTGCTTTGCAAGAAGCATTTGGAAACGTATGGTTAAACCACGAAATCAAATATGGTTTTTTAGGTGTGAAAAGCAGGAATGGATCTATGCCAATATCTGTGGGTTTGCTGCCAAATGGAGCAACGATTGGCCTGAGCGATTTGTGTGTACCCTACAATTTCTTTGGGGATGGCGAAATCGAGATATCCATGAGGTAGATTTTTCCAGACCAGGGAATGGTATGCTCATTATCGAAAATTTTTATTGAGCCAATAAGGAAGCTTGGACAACATGCCGAAGCCCTATTCTTGATCCAAGTACAGAATTGGAAGTTTTAGGGTGGAGATGCCCTAGAAGAGGATGGTTTAAGTGCAACACAGATGCTGCTGTGAAAGTGAAGGAATGCTACGCTCAATTAGCTCGGGGTGATTCGGGATCAAGAAGGCTCTGTTCGAGAGGAGGATTTGCTATCAAGATTCCTCTATGCCATGTAATAGAGGCGAAACTGCGCGCAATCAAAGAAGGGGTAAAGGTAGCGTTGGATATGGGAGCATGGCCACTCCAAATAGAATCAGACTCGCTGAAGGCCATAAGGTTACTAGAACCAGAAGTTAACGAGCAAGGATCGATGGGAAGATTAGTTGCTGAAATTCGAAGCCTATATGCTTCTCGAGGCCATGTTAGATTTAGTCATGTGAGGCGTCAAAATAACAAGGTTGCTGATTGGTTGTCTAAGAGGCGGCTAATTGGAAGAGATGATCTGGTCTTTTTCAATGATCCCCCGCAGGAAATGACATACATCCTTAGAGATGATTGTCTCAAGAGTTGTGCTCTAGTTTGATTTGTTTTGTTTTTTGGGTCTTTTGACCCCGTTTTGTAACAAAAAAAAAAAATAGAAATGGAAACTTTATATGAGAAAGTTTAGGAATTCAAATAAACTTCATTGCAGAAAATGGAGGACAAACAACATGAACCCTGTGAATGAACAAAAAAAATATACAATCTTTTGCCAATGCAGGGTTGGTTGAGTGGTAGAAATCCATATTTCTTAGTGGAGAGGTATTGAGTTCGACCCATTAACTATTTAAAATCTCAATAAGAGCATTAGAGCATACAAAATATAATTACAAATTTAAACATTTTTCAATGCATAAAAAATATTTTGGTTAGTTACTGTGATGAATTAACTATTTAAAATCTCAATAAAAAGCATTAACTATTTCATCATAGGATCACACTCTTATTGAAATAAAAAAATTGAAAGAAAAAAAAAAAGATCAATTAACTATTTAAAATCTCAATAAGAGCATTAACTATTTCATCATAGGATCACGCTCTTATTGAAATAAAAAAATTGAAAGAAAAAAAAAAAAAAAGATCGTGAATTTGTGCCCCTGAACCTATTATTGAAGTTGTCTTTATAACTAATCCCCAAAGGCCAACCAACCGTATTTCTTTCACATAGATTTGTCTCTTCACCATTCTCCAACATACATGCATTCATTGGTCAATGAGTATTTGCCATAGTCATATTTACCAAGAAAAAGAAAAGAAGTATTTAATAAAACTCAAGTCAAAGATAAAAATTAAATTACATAAAAATAAAAAATTATATTAAAGAACACACGTTGCATTCATTACTGGTATATATATATTTACTAGGGGTGTCAAAACCTAACCCGAACCGTTAAAACTGGACCGAACCGGCTAGCTATAGCCCGAACTGGCCCGGACCGAATCTTAATGGGCTGTGTCTGGGCTGAACAACCTCAGCCCGCAATGGTTCGGGTTGGGCTGGGCCAGCTCGTGTGTGGCCCGCTAGCCCGAACCATTTGGCCCGAAATAGCCATAACTCGAACCAACCCGTTAAACCCGTTATAAAGAAATATTAAATAAATTAAATTTAAATGTAAAAGAATTAAAACCTCCAAGTATCAATTGTTTTCCTTAATAGTTTTGCTTTGGAATATGCAAACAATAAGCTTGTCAAAGCTTTTGCCATTTGGAAGATGGGTTTAGAAAATATATAACAAGTATATTATCATTTGGAAATCTTTTAATGCTTTATTTTTTTTCCATTTTTACAAGTATCAAGAAGGGGGAGGAAAATCAGCAGAGACAACCCACTAAAATTCATCAAGATGCCAGCTTTCTTTGGTATATTAGTTCTATTAGTTTTATTTCTTTGTAGAAAAAAAGTTTTTGGTTTTGAACACCCAACACAAAAGACTTGAAGATAATTTAATGCTTATATGTATTCACATACTCTTGATAAATTTCATATATCAACAAGATATTCAAAACATACCACTAAGAAACTCAAATCCAAACCGTTAGTAAACCGAATTCTAAACCGTTAGTCCAAACCGTTGGTCAGCCTGAACACAAACCACAACAGCCCGAAACCGGTTCGAAACCGTTATTTCCTTAATGGGCCGTGTTTAGGCTGAGTGTTTTTCAGCCTGAAACCGTTAGGCCCAGCCCGAAACCAGCCCAACCCGAACAGTTGACACCCCTAATATTTACCATGTCTTGTTTGTTCTTCTCCGTAACTCCTAATTCCTCGAGTACGCCCACCTGTCCTGCCGTCCAGCCCTAAGAGATAAACAGATGATGCGACACGCGATTCATGCGTGGGCCATTGGGCTGGCCGTGTATCGTGATCATCTTCCGTAGATAAAAAGGCAAATAGAACTGCTTAAACTGAAATTCGAAGTTTTCAAGAGGAGCCTGGAAGAGCAGCTGATAGGTAGGAGACATGGCAGCGTCGGCAGATTCAGAATCCTATCCAAGTGTTTCTAGACTCTCCGATTCTTCGTGTTACACCCAATATACTGCTTCTCTCAAGTGTATGTCGATTTCAATTTTCCTTCATCTTAATATTTTATTCTTTTCTTTCTGAATTTCTATTCAGAAATATGAACGCTGAATTTCTTAAAGTACTAGACATTTTGATGCTTAGATTTCAGAACCCACCTATCTTTCCATCTGTGGAGTCTTTTTTTTAGTTTTAGCTCAAGAGTTTCTTTCGCCTCTCTTGGTTTTTCGATGATTTGAAATTTAATATTTGATATAAGCTGCCTTGATTGGATCGATCATTTTCAAAGAGTCTAGCATTGGATATAGGGAACTTTGATGATTCTATGTTAGGTGATGAAATTGGGGAAAATATGCTGGCTTTTCAGGACTGGACATTCTAAATTCGGTATTTGATTATTGTTGGACATGTTAGATTTTTATCGGAACTAACTTAGAGGAGTTGTATATAAAGGGGTTAAATTCTTCTGATAGATGTATGCAATTGTAGTGTAGTAAAATTTTAATAATGTGTCATTTTTTAAGGGTTAATATGGTTTATTTTATTTTTTAACTTGTATGTGCATGAAGCCTCAGAAGTGGTTTGATACCTTAAATTCATTGTGCTGATATTGAAAATTTAAGTCACAAAATAACTGAAAACCATGTCTTGTAGATAACAGGCCCAATAGGTAGCAATTATGCTTGATATCAGTTTGCATTTGCATTGCTTGTGAGCCTGGAGAATCTTTTCTCCTTTTTTTTGTCCAACTTTCAGGACAGCTTTAGAATTGAAGAAACAGAAACCTTGAACAAGTCATAGTGCGTTAAAGATCAACATGACCATGCGTGGCCAGACTATAAGTTCAATTAAAAGTCACAGAAGTTCCAAATAACTGAAGCAAAAGGTTTCCTCACAAAAACTGAGATAGTAATGCCATGCTAAAAGTTTATTCATCGACTATAAAAAAGCACATTGCATTAGTTGAAGATAAAACACTAATGATAATGGAATACTGTTTTCAACATTGATGTTGCTCGAGCAGTTTCTGGCTTCGGACCCATATATACATATCTAGGTACAGGTTAGAAGTCAATTAAGTGGGTGGGTCTTCTTAGTAGCATGACTCAAGTGTATGGGACTCATCCAAGCAATCGAAAATTTTAGACAGAATTAACTTCAAGCAATTATCAAAACATTATACTAACATTTTGCAAAACTGAATTGGAATGACTAGATGATAACCTGGAAACATGTTCAGTTAGTTCAAGTAATAATTGACCTACCCACTAGGAGCTCATGTTTGAGCTTCCTATCTCTCATCTCCCCTCACCTACAAAATAGGATATTGTTGGTACCTACCAAAAAGTCAATAGTGGGGTCTTACATGCAAGGATCAGCCATTCATAGCATGATGTAGTGTTGTTATTCTATGTTGTATTTTATGTGGAATGCGTTGCTGAGTTGTCGTTTTATGAGTCTATATGTTCTCATTTTAAGTGACTGGAAGGCGGTTACTGACTAGTGGTGGTTACGTATGAAATGCGAGTAGTGAGAGTAGTAGGAAGTGTTGTAAGTTATGTAAGCAAGTATGTGTAAGTTCTTATTCATGTTCTAATCAATAAAATAGAGGCTATTGTGCATTAACTCAGCTATCTTTTTGTGAGAGTGAGGCCGGGATCCCTATATGGAACCAGACGTATCTCTGTGAGTTCCTATTAATCTTACTAAACTCTCTTCTGTCAAGATAGGAGACCAACTAAGGAGAAGTATTTCCCATGAAGATTGAGATGGACCCATGTAGAGGATGTGGAAACAAGTGTGGCTAGGGAATGAGCTGTAATGCGTATGGT
The DNA here is from genome assembly GCF_041222555.1 of Hakea prostrata. Taxonomy (NCBI): domain Eukaryota; kingdom Viridiplantae; phylum Streptophyta; class Magnoliopsida; order Proteales; family Proteaceae; genus Hakea; species Hakea prostrata. The sequence goes on along the minus strand of NC_142600.1, from coordinate 57,150,068 downwards.
GGTGTAGCTTATAGGTCCCAGCTGCAAGCGGTCTCCTACTAGTTTCTCCAGTTGAAGGTTGATTATTGCATTACCTAGCTTTAGGTAATCCCCTACGTCAGTCTTCTAATAAGCTACCAAGCATGAACCTCATATTCCCTATAACGCACCCTTCTGCAAGAATACCCTTCCTTCTTCCCCACATGATCCCGTTACCCAAGCAATTTTGTCAGCACTGTGAGTCTCTACTCCTTCACACTAACTGTGCTTTCATTACTAGACCTCATCCTCCCGCCCTTGTTGTCTCCACACAACCCACATGAACTTGCAGCGTTTTGTGTCTCCTTGATGTGAATATAGATTGACCCCCTGGCCGAAACCTATAGTGGGCCCCAAGGCACGCCAAAGCAAGCTGGCCGAACCCTAGTACAGGGGTATTTTGGGAATTTTATTCCCCTTTTCACTGCTGGATTCTAATTCCAGAATTCTAGCTGTATTAGTAGAGTCCCAGTCTATTTTAAATTTCTTATTTGAGTTGTGATTGAGTTGGTTTCATTAGTTAAGTTGTAGTTAAGAAGATAAGACACTTTTTACACGAAGAGTTCCAGAGTTTCTATCTTTTAGGAGTTTATTTTTATTGGAATTAGTCTTTATTTGTGGCTGTGATTCACTTAGGTAAGGAGATCCTAATCCAATATGAATTTCCAATTAGTCTAGAATGTTCTTGTAAGGGCTATAAATAAGCCTCATTGTTCATTATAATTCTTAAGTCTGGGTGAAGAAAAAGTATTGATATTGCAGCCAAGAAAGGTGCAGCAGGGTTCTATTTGGGTAGGACCTTGCGGTTATTTAGTTCTCTCAATCCTCTCCCTGTTTCGTGCGATCCAGCAACAGTCTAGCAACACTACAGCAGCCATTCAACAATTCCAGCAAGCATCTTTCATGAATTTTCTGCAAACCAGTGAGTAAATCCCCTCCCCAACCTGCCCCACTTCTTTTCTTCTTCCTTCTTTCTCCAACCCTGCGCAACTCTAGAAGTACTCTTCCCTTGCTGCTGCACTACTGGCAGCATCTCCTAGGTCCCTGCAAGCCCCTAAAACCCTCCCCCTTCCATATGACAACCCTAACCCCTCCCTGCCCCTTCCCTGCCTGTGCAACCCTAAAATCCAACCCCCCTGCTGTCACAACCCTGACAGCAGCTCACTCCCAAACACCCGACAGGCCCTAATTCTCTCCCCCATCCCGTATGACTTTGCCTGGCCGCTTCCCCACCCTTCCCCCCTGGCCAAAACCCTAAGTGGGGCCCCTTGGATGGCTCCAAGAGGCCCCCTGATCTGGCCGAACACGCTAGTAGTGATATTTAGGCATTATAGCCCTCTTTTGAGAGCTGAAATTATTTTCAACTCTATCTCTATAGTTCAAGTTTGTTTTTATTTCTTAAATTGAGTTTATTTTGAAGTGGTCTTAAGAGTTGTGTTTGGATTAAAGTTTGTTTTGTGAGTCCTTAGTTATCTTAAATTAGGGACCTGAGGTTTAATTAAAAAAGATTTCAGCATGGGTTTATTTAACTTAGTCTAATAATTAATAATTAGCATGTGTCTTTTAGTACATTCCAAATCAAGAGTTGAGGTCCTTAAGTAATTAGATTCCAACTCAAGAGTTTTGGTCTAATGGTGGGATCCTTGTCTATTAAGGATTCCCACCGAAGTTAGAGTCTTTGAAAGCTATACATAGCTTAACAGTCTTATGTAATTTTCAGTTTAGATTGAATGACATTTTGAGTTTGTGGAACATAGGGTCGTGGTTCTCTTTGGGAGGGCCACGGCAGATTTCAAGGAGTTTTTCATTCACAATAGCAGCTATTCCAGATTCATAGCAGCCATTAACAATCATCAGAAAGCTTCTCACACATGACACCCCCAACCCCATTACTCTCTCTTCCCTCTCACGTAGACCCTTCCCCACCCTCCCCTGCCTTGCGTGGCACCACAAGGACATCCCCACCCCCGTCGCACCTTCTCTCACTCCCTTCCCCTTCTGCTCCAGCAAGCCCCCACCCTTCCCTCTTGCATTCGAAGGCCCCTCCCCTCACTTCCCCTTTCTTCATTGCGATGGTCGTAGGCCCCTCCTCCCCAGCCCGTTTAGCCTTCTTTTCGCCTTCCCTAGGAATGCACCTAGCCCTTGGATTTAGTTCTATTATTATTTTCCCACTTCAGCCTAGTTTCCTTAGCCCAGCAAAATTCTGCTTATCTTCTTCCTTAGGAAGAAATTCTGCAGATTTTTAAACTTAGAAATTTCTGCAACTTCAAAGCTTCTGAAGTCTAAAACCTAATTCTATTACAATTCAGACCCTTCCATGCTCCAGAACCTTTTGAATAAGGCCTGAACTTTCAGGGGCAGCAAGTGCAGGCCCTTCCATAACCCTAGCCAAAACTTCCCCAACCCTTGTTTCAATTTTAGATCTGAACTACTGTTGCAGCAGGTTTCAGAGTTACAGAATGCCCTAAACACCTTGAATAGACTCTCCTCTTTGCTGGAATTCCTGGGCATAGGAAAATTTCCAAAATACCCTTAGCATTGGCTTGTGTTTACATCACTCCCCTACCATAGTGCCCCTTCTTTCCCTCTCTTCCCTCCATCGCAGCACCCCTGTTGTTTTGGCTTGCTGCAGACCTGAAACAGGAAAAAAGAAAAAAAAAGGCAGAAAAACCAAAAGAAGAAAAAGAAGGAAAGAAGAAAGAAAGATGAAAAGAAAAGAAAGAAAAGAAGAAAGAAAAGAAAAGAAAGGAGAAGAGAAAGACTGCCCAAGACCTTCAAACCCTTTTCCCATCCCATTCCATGTGTTAAGCTATTTTCCCTCCGAAGTTTCCCTAATCTTTCCCTTCAACCCCTATCCATCATAAGATCCCTCCTCAAACCCAATTCTATTTAGAAACTCTAATTTCCCTTCCATTCTATATTTGTCTCATCCCATATTATTCTTGGGTATCTAAAACCTTTCCAAGGGTGATTTGTTAACAATCCTAACTTGTGCCTAATGTTTTCCCTTAGTTTCTTAGAAATCCACAACAACAACAACAACAACAACAACAACAATAAGCCTTGTCCCAACTAAATGGGGTCGGCTACATGGATTCTTGCCCTCCAATCATTTCTGTTCGAGGCCATGCTAGATACAAGGCCTAAGCTATACATATCCTTTCTCACCACTTCTCCTAAGGTTATCTTAGGTCTACCCCTAGCTCTTCTAGTTCCTTCAATATGGATTATATCACTTCTCTGTACAGGAGCATTTATAGGTCTCCGTTGAACGTGGCCGTGCCACCTCAAACGACTTTCTCTAAGCTTATCACTTATGGGAGCAACTCCCAGACCAACTCTAATATGATCGTTATTTACCCTTAGAAATCCACAAACATCCCAAAACCTTCCCATAATATTTTACCCTTATTTGCTGGAAGATTCTTGGCAAATCCTTAATTCGAGGGAAATTATCCTAGAAGGCCTGACCCTAGAAGTGGGTTCACATCACTCCTACCCAAACCCTTTGTAAAGTGTGAAGAAAATTGGAAGTTACAGGCTAGCTGCAGTCACTGCCTGCTTCCCCGAAAGCTGGCTCATAAACCCAGTTGCAGGTATGAAAGATCTATTATTGTCCCAATGATGGACAAAAAGAGAAATGTGGATAGTGAAGGTCTGAGGGATGAGTTCTTTCAGAAGGAAAGAAGTGGAGGGATGCAAGAACATCATAAACTGACGGAGGAAGCAGTGTCCTGTGCCTTTACTACCCAATAGCATTGAGATGAGAGAAACACTTGACCTTTCTGGTACTATCCATTAATTGGCTAGTGCCCCATTCCTTGGGTCCATTGGGATCCAATAGCTGAGTCATGGTTGGTTCTTTGATCTCTTAATTGAAAGCATGATTTGCTGGAAATCTGAAATGGAATTTGGAAGGAAGCTAACTTCAATGCTAAATTTCTGTGGTTTTATGAAAATTATATACACATAAATAGCTACCAAATTCTTTGTAATTCGATACCTTATTGTGGTTAGCAGTTACTAAACTAGGTTTCATCTTTTGATAAAAGACTATTTTCGGTCATGACTTTTTTTTCAGCATAGCCATAGATATGAAGAGAGAGGATACCTTCTTAGCCTTTGTACCAATTTAAATTCTTATGCAAACGAATTGGTTACAGGGGAAGCTTCTTGCTAAGTTTTTGTTGGCAGTAGATTCTTGCGTTTGGATATTATTGATATTCTCCTGCTTATATTTTGTCTTTCGGCCAGTATCAAATAATAAAGCAATATTTGCAGGCCTGGAAGAATTTACAGCAGACAAGAACAAATGTCAGGAACATTTTGATGTTTACAAGGAATGCAAGAAGAAGGAGGTAGCAACTTCATTCTAGTCAACAATTGCTTCCTCTCCTCTCTTCCCTCATTATTGTCTGTTTCTGCTAGTTTTGTTCTGAGATTTGTCTGGCTTGTTCATTATTTCAATCTCATGCTTTTCTTTGATTACATGGATATTAGTTAAACATACACACTATGTTTTGCTCTTTGGAATACAAGAAACAGATGATGGAAGCTTTGTTAGGATTGATTTTCTTTTCTTTTTTTTCCCCGTTGGTTGGGGGTAGGGGTTGTCATGTAAACTGTTTCCAGGAGCAGCATAGGGCCTAGGGTTGCTTTCCCCAAACCCGATGGCCCCTATTCATACCAGGGGCATTTTGGTCATTTTGACAACTTTTGTGGAGTTGAAGGTTAGGGTGCTACTGGGTCCAACTTGTTATTAGGACCCTGGATCTACTTTTGTTTTTTTTATTTGAGTTATTAAAGAGTCCTTTTCTAGGTATGATTCCTAATTTGTGAAGGAATCCCTTGGTTTCTGTCTGTGTCTTGTTAAAATTCCATATCTACTCTTAGAATCCAAATGGGATCCTTCTAGAGTGAGATATGATAGAATCCTTGTTTGAGTTAATGTCTTTAGTCAGGTAAGAGTCCTACATAAGATTTGTTTGCAGGTTAGAATCCAAGTTAGTGTTTTTTGGAAGTTGAGTCCTTTTATGTTTTCCTTCATGTAGGCTAGTCACTCTGGATTGTAACAAATTTGATTTGAATTATTGAGTAAAGCTAAGAATTGAAGGAAGAGCAGTTGAGTCGTGGGCTTGCTTGGCGGGTAGCTTGCAATGGGTTTGTGAGATTGAGTTTGCTAAAGATCTTCTACTTTCCTTCTCCTACAAGTAAGTACTGCGTCCCCATCCCCATCTATAGCCTTCCTTCTTTTTCCACCATCCATTTAACCCTTCTTTTTTATTTTCTTGAATTTTCAGACTTTTCTAGAGACCCAAATTTCAAGGTTATCTATACCAGTCTAACCACTAGATTTGTCCCAAACTTTAAGAACCTCATTCCCTCAACCCTAGTGACCTTAGAACCAATTTGACCCCATTCTAACCATCCGATTTCAAGATACAATTGTTTTTTTGAATTTTCATACTTTTTGAGACCTTAAAAACAAGAACCTTAATATCTTTTAATTTAGCCATCCAAGCCTCACAAACTTGGGGAATCATATTCCTATATTATTACCTACATTCCCTCCAAGTTTCAGCCCATTTTGACACTTATAGACCCAAGGTTCCATCTCAAGGAATTGATCTCATATTTCCCATGGGATGGGTTTCTTTTATTTGAGATCCATAAAAACATATCTAACTACAAAACATTAACCTAAACTTTTCCCTAGGAAATTATCTCTTCACAACCCATATCAAAAAGGAACCCGGTATCCCTTAAATTCCCAAAACCCTAGAAACCCTGATTCCTCTCAAACCCTAAAATTTCAGCACAGTAAGTGATAAAATTTACCCATAACGAATCCATTCCCTTCAACTGTAGGGTATTCAAAACCCTAATTGACTGCTGATTCTGTTGAAGAGGATCCTGGAGTGAGCCTAAATCTAGGGCATTACTTCAATCAGTCAAACCTTAGAATCTGGTTCACATCAGGATGTGGTGGGGGGAACCTAACCACCTTACTGGAAAAATCTCTCTCATCAAGAAACCCAACTGAACCTATACGAATAAACCCAAAAACAAAAGTGAACAAACTTCTGTTTAAACAATGATAAACCAGCACTGTCTGCCTGTACGAAACGAAGAAGCTATGCCTGCTCAAAATGGAACTTAAGAGTTGATAGCAGCTTACAGGGCAGGTGGCTTAGCAATCCCTTGCTCTTTTAATTTACCCATTAGAGAGAAGATGATACCCATGGAGGAAGTTGCAGAGACTGACAGCCTCCTGACGCAATTACTAGTAGTTCTTGAGATAGCAAGCCTTTGGGTAACAAAACTCACCACCATAGCTAAATTGGAATTTATGTGTTATATATCTGCAATTTATATGTATCACCTATTCTTATGCTGCATTGTTCAGTGAATTTAATAACGAATTCCTGTCAACTCATGCCAAGTAGATTTAATGATGAATTGAATCATTGGGTGAATCAGTACTTCTCTTTTCATGTGGAAGTGCTAGAACAAGGAATTAGAATTAAGTGCTAGAGTTACACAAAAACAGCAGTTGTTGGAATACTAGTACATATTAATCACTGGCCAAAAAAAAATTACTTGTTTAATATCTTATATCACACACTTAAGTGGAGTTCTTGTGAATACTCTTGAAACTTTATTTTCCCCAAAAGGGTTTTATAAAGCAGCCTAAAAAACTGGAACCTCTCCCTCTCACACAGAATAAATTAGTTTTTCATAATATTCTGTTTAGGAAAAGTTTCCTAAATAGGTTATATTCAATCTAGATCCCCTCCCTAGTAATCAAGAAACAAATAAAATCAAATCTTTCACATAAGACCAAGTCTAATCTGCGACTTCTTGACTAATTCAGTTGAAAGGTAAAAAGTAAAAGTAAAAACATTAACTTTACACCATGTTTTGATACTTCCCTCAAGCTGAAGCATACAAGTCACCCAGGCTCAGCTTGGAACAACTATTCTCGAGGATGGGCCCAAAAAGAGGTTTGGTGAAGATATCACCAGACTGGTCCAAAGAGGAAACAGAAGGTGCTACAACCTTTCTTGTAAGGCCAGCCTCGCATACAAAATGACTGTCAACTTTTATGTGTTTTATATGCTCATGGAACACCTGATTGTTGGACCCACAAGGATCTATATTATTCCTATAATAATTAAAGTAGGTGTTATGAATATAATCAACGAAAGCGTAGATGAATAAAAACCTCTAGTGTGTTGTTGTTGTAGATCCGCTTTCTTTACTCTCCTTGAATCTTTCAAAGCCTTTCACTCTTAGGAATCCTTCGCTTGAGAGCGTGTGGAAACAACCTCAAACCTAAAATATTATACGTGACGGCTACGGGGATTCAAGAAGCTATTTATAATGTAAAACCCTAAGTTTTAACTATTCCCACAATAGTAAATGTCAGTAATACCCCTAACTAAATATCCTGAATGAATATGGGCCTAGATAAAAGACCAGTGTTAGTTAAGCCTACAACCCAACAATCTCCCACTTGGGCTACACTAACATTGGTACCTTTACGTAAGTATTTGGCCATTACTCCCATAATCTTTCATCACTCAGAAAACCGGATTCAACCAACAAACAATTAATGTGAACGACAGCAGGAGATCCTCCTCAATATACGGAATACAATTATCTGCCATTACAGTCATTAACAACTTGTTGATATGAATCGTTGGGGTGTATACAAGAGGTAAAGAATGCCAAATATTATGGATCACAAAAGCATTCCCTCTTGTGGGTCCTTTCCTGATCAATGATCAGCCTACCTCGAATTTCCTCATTGGTAGAATACTCAGATAATCATTATAATTTAGCAAACCGCCATGATCGATCTAACATTAATATCTAAATACAACAAAACCGCCCATTGGCAAAACTGCATGTGGCAAAACCGCCTATGGAAAAACCGCCTATTGGCATAACCGCTTGTGGCAAAATTGCTAATCAGGATTTAGGCTAAATACCACCATAAATCAGAACTTTGGCTAAATATCGCCATTGTCATTAGAACCTTGCCTAAATACCGGCATTGTCATCAAACAACAAATGTAGCAAATATAAATCTACATTATTTACCTTAATCATTAACACAAGATAAAAATGAAAGAACCATCTTATTAATGAATAAATTTCATAATGAAGTTGAAGAATGTTGAAAAAAAAAACAACTCTCACTAAATGAAAGTATCAAAGATTCTAAGACACCTATATTGAAAACATGATTCTTAAAAACTCCCACTGAACGAAAGTATCAAAAGATTCTAAGACACCTATCTTGAAACATAATTCATAAAAACCCCCTCTGAATGAAAGTATCAAAAGATTCTTAGACACCCATACTGGAAACATGATTCTTTAAAACTCCCACTAAATGAAAGTATCAAAAGATTCTAAGACACCCATACTGGAAACATGATTATTAAAAACTCTTATTGAAAGTGCATTAGAAAACGAAAGACATCTTGATGGTACTGTAAATGACATATAAATTATCCAACCATCAATTTTAGGCATGCATTTAATAATAATGACAAAAATATACATTGCCAAAGAAGGAAAATTACCATTATGCTAGTAAGAGTTGCCGATTTTTACTACATTTCAACCTTTGGGTTGAGAATGCACTAGTCCCCTTACAATTTGCAATTGTCGTGGGATTTTCGACTTAGAAGGTGCCATCACTTTTGGGTTAGTGGTATTTCTAAGTCATCATATTCCTTTAAAACATGTGCATTATCATACTTTGATGATGATACCTCTGGGTGAACACCATCAATCTTTTGCAATAATTATATACCTTTGATCACAAAATATCAGGATGAAAATTATATTTTACCAATTTGGTGGGTTCCATATAATTCTATCATGATATTATGTAATCCTATTTGCAGATATATATAGTGGGATCATTTCAATTAGAAAAAGATATGCACATACAATGTAAACAATGTACGAAAGTTTTTTTATTTTAAACAATTTCAAATAAACCCCAGAAAGGCGGTAAGATGGCTCTCCACTACTATTGAAATGATCAACAGCAAACAAGGCCTTTACTATATTATTCAATTCTTCCACAAAAAGTTTGACCACGTACATGTCAAATCCTTTTTATAAGGCGTTTACTAAAATCTGTTTCCAATGATTTCAATGGACATATTATTAATACTTTAAAAATTAGAGAAAGAAAACTGGAAAAACAAGAATATAAAAGCACTTCAGTCAAAAATAGATTATAATCCCTTTAGACATTCTGCCTCAACAGCACCACTAGTGCAAGCTACGTGTCCTGTTCGAAACATGAACAAATATCTCATCTTTTCCACTGTTTCCAGAGCCACTCAATGATAAAGGACTCTTCATATCTAGTACAAAATCTCTGTACCTTCATCAAGAAAATACAATACGGGCTACAGGTTATCAAGATTGAAACAGGAGTAAAAGAACATATGGCATTTAACCAAGAAACATGTAGAGAAATAAATAAAAAATAAAACCATAGATAGAAAAATAAAAAATGCAGATAATTAAAACCGTCGGCTGCACTCCCAAGTGTTAGTTCTTAGATTAAAATATAACCAAATCAGTGAGAGCGATCAATTAACAAGAACCTAAAAACACCCACAAGGACAGGATTCAAGATCTCATCTTTCCAAAACATAAAATTTCACGAAAGATCCAAGAAACATAATAAAAAGAAAAACTTTTATGGATTAACATGGATTAACAAATCATGTGTATTATTATATTCCTCCCATTTGGATCCCAATAATAAATCAAATCAACAAATGATCTAGGGTTTCAATTAAATCCTAGATCCTCCCATTGGATATAATCCAAAATAAAATCAACAGAACACCTAGAAAATCAAACGATAAAATCAAGAATTCATAACCTTAATTATTATAGAGTGAAAGGCTTCGGAAGATTCAAGGAGAGTAATTAAGGTTATGAATTCTTGATTTTATCATTTGATTATTTAGGTGTTCTGTTGATTTTATTTTGGATTAGATCCAATGGGAGGATCCAAGGTTTAATTGAAACCCTAGATCATTTGTTGATTTGATTTATTATTGGGATCCAAATGGGAGGAATATAATAATATGCATGATTTGTTAATCCATAAAAGTTTTTCTTTTTATTATGTTTCTTGGATCTTTCGTGAAATTTTATGTTTTGGAAAGATGAGATCTTGAATCTTGTCCTTGTGGGTGTTTTTAGGTTCTTGTTATTTGATCGCTCTCTCTGATTTGGTTTTATTTTAATCTGAGAACTAATACTTGGGAGTGCAGCCGACGGTTTTCCTTATCTGCATTTTTTATTTTTCTATCTATGGTTTTATTTTTTATTTATTTCTCTATACGTTTCTTGGTTAAATGCCAGATGTTCTTTTACTCCTGTTTCAATCTTGATAATCTGTAGCCCGTATTGTATCTTCTTGATGAAGGTACAGAGCTTTTGTACTAGATATAAAGGGTCCTTTATCATTGAGTGGCTCTGGAAACAATGGAAAAGATGAGATATTTGTTCATATATTGAACCGTACACGTAGCTTGCACTAGTGGTGCTATTGAGGCAGAATGTCTAATGGGATTATAATCTATTTTTGACTGAAGTGCTTTTATATTCTTGTTTTTCCAATTTTCTTTATCTGATTTTTAAAGAATTAATAATATGGCCATTGAAATCGTTGGAAACAGATTTTAGTAAACGCCTTATAAGAAGGATTTGACATGTACATGGTCAAACTTTTTGTGGAGGAATTGAATAATATAGTAAAGGCCTCGGTTGCTGTTGATCATTTCAACAGTAGTGGAGAGCCATCTTACCGCCTTTATGCATGCCACTCAGATGCAAATTCTGATGGACATGTGGATGCATGATATGTAGACTGTTGATTAATCAAGAGGTTCTTAAGTTATTCGGAGACCATATATGAGTGAGAAAGTTCTTCCCCACGTCCAGTAGAGTGCATGTAACAGAAGAGGTGATGTCATAGACAAAATCCAACCCAAATTGTGTGGGTTTTTTCTCTTCTCTATTTAATTTTCTGGGGTTTATTTGAAATTGTTAAAAAAAAAAAAACTTTCGTATAGTGTTTACGTTGTATGTGCATATCTTTTTCTAATTGAAATGATATATATATATATATATATATGATTACATAATATCATGATAGAATTATATGGAACCCACCAAAGTGGTAAAATATAATTTTTATCCTAATATTTTGTGATCAAAGGTATATAATTATTGCAGAAGATTGATGGTGTTCATCAAAAGGTTTCATCATTAAAGTATGATAATGCACATGTTTTAAGGGAATATGATGATATAGAAGTACCATTAATTCAAAAGTGATGGCACCTTCTAAGTCGAATATCCCACGACAATTGCAAATTGTAAGGGGACTAGTGCATTCTCAACCCAAAGGTTGAAATGTAGTAACAATCGACACTTCTTACTAACATTATGGTAATTTTCCTTTTTTGGCAGTTTATATTTTTATCATTAATATTAAATGTATACCTAAGATTGATGTTTGGATAATTTATATGTCATTTATAGTACCATTAAGATGTCTTCCATTTTCTAATGCATTTTCAGTGGGAAGTTTTAAGAATCATGTTTCCAGTATGGGTGTCTTAGAATCTTTTGATATTTTCATTTAGTGGGGGTTTTTAAGAATCATGTTTTTAGTATGGGTGTCTTAGAAACTTTTGATACTTTCATTCAGTGGGAGTTTTTAAGAATCATGTTTCTAGTATGGGTGTCTTAGAATCTTTTAATACTTACATTTAGTGGGAGTTGCTTGTTTTTATTCAACATTCTTTGACTTCCTTATGAAATTTATTCATTAATAAGATGGTTCTTTCGTTTTCATCTTGTGTTAATGATTAAGGTAAATAATGTAGATTTATATTTGCTACATTTGTTGTTTGATGATAATGCCGGTATTTAGGCAAGGTTCTAATGACAATGGCGGTATTTAGCCTAAATCCTGGTTAGCAATTTTGCACAAGCGGTTTTGCCACAGGTAGTTTAGCCAATGGGCGGTTTTGGTGAAATTAGATATTAATGTTAGATCGATCATGGTGGTTTGCCAAATTATAATCAATATCTGAGTATTCTACCTATGAGGTAATTCGAGGTAGGCTGAACATTGATCATGAAAGGACCCACAAGAGGGAATGCTTTTGTGATCACATAAGGTTTGGCATTCTTTATCTCTTGTATACACCCTAAGGATTCATATCAACAAGTTGTTAATGACTGTAATGGCAGATAGTTGTGTTCCGTATATTGAGGAGCATCTCCTGCTGTCGTTCACATTAATTGTTTATTGGTTGAATCAGGTTTTCTGAGTGATGAAGGATTATAAAAGTTATGTACCCGTGTTAGTGTAGCCCAAGTGGGAAATTGTTGGGTTGTGGGCTTAACTAACATTGGTCCTTTATCTGGGCCCATATTCATTCAGGATATTTAGTTAGGGGTATTACTGACTTTTACTATTGTGGGAATAATTAAAGGTTAGGGTTTTATATTATAAATAGCTTCTTGGGTCCTCGTAGCCGTCACGTGTAATATTTTGGGTTTGAGGTTGTTTCCACACACTCTCAAGCGAAGGATTCCAAAGAGTGAAAGGTTTCGGAAGATTCAAGGAGAGTAAAGAAGGCATATCTACAACAACAATACACTAGAGGTATTTATTCATCTACGCTTCCGTTGATTATATTCATAGCACATGCTTTAATTATTACAGGAATAATATAGATCTTTGTGGATCCAACACTGATTACTTGCAATGTAGATGGCATCTTAATTGGCGCAAAACATTTTCATCCGTCAATTGATGGGAAGTCCCGGCTCGAAAAGGAAGGATTCCATCCACGTTAACTTTGTAGTGGTTTGGGCTTTTGCTTTATACTCAGCTTTTGCACTTGATCGAACAATAGTGGGCTGCTTCTTGCTTCCCAAAGTAACAAGGTTGCCACCCACAAATTTACGATATCTAATTGTTGACCGCCTATCATCAATCTGCTTCTGCCCCATCTGCATCAGAAAATTTTATAACATCAATGACTATGAGAATGACAGATCGGTCCCTTTCAGGGTGCTCCTTAAGAAACCACAATATACGACAAATTGCTTCCCAATGTATTTGAAGAGTGCATGAATTGCCTAACCATTCTAACAGCAAAGGGTACGTCCGGCCTCGTAACTGTTAGGTAATTATCTTCCCTACTAACTTCCTGTATTGATGAGGATTTTAGAGTCTTCACTATCAGTGGTGCTGAACTTTTTATGAGGACCCCTATGGGTATGAATTGGTTTGGCAGCAAGAAATCCTGTACCAATCAGTAAGTCAAGCACATACTTTCTTACGACAAATTAATTCCCTTCTTGCTGCAAAGTACTTCAATACCTAAGAAGTATCAAAGTGGACCTAGGTACATCATTTGGAGATGGCAATGAAGGTAAGTTTTTACATCCGCTATACTGGTAGCATCATTGCCGGTGATTATGATATCATCAACATACACCAAAAGGGTAATAATGGAGTTGAGTTTCGGCAGTGAGCAAACATAGAGTGTTGGAGTAAGCATTATATAAAACCATATTGGATAACAGCAGAGCTGAATTTTCCGAACCACACTTGAGAAGATTGCTTCCGTCCATAATAGCCTTATGAAGTCTACACACTTTTCCTGACATCTCCTATTGAGCAACAAATCCAGGAGGTTCTGCCATGTAGACTTCCTCTGCAAGATCACTATACAGGAAAGTGTTCTTAACATCCAATTGGTAGAGAGGCCAATCAAGATTGCTAGCCAAGGATATGAGAACTCTCATGGAATTAGGTCGAGCCATTGGAGAAAAGGTTTCAAAATAATTGATCCTAAATGCCTAAGTTTAGCCTTTAGCAACTAGTTGGGCTTTAAGATGTTCACTGGACCCGTCGGGAAGATAATGGTGTAGAACTAAGGACAGAGGACATCACCTTTTCTAGTAGGCAAATCCACAAGAGACCATATTTTTTGTGATAATAATGCATCCATCTCAATGCCCATAGTAGCTTTCCACCCAGGATCAGAGATGGCTTCAATATGAGATTTTTGGAATTGTATTAGTAGATAATGAGGGCGATTGGTAAGTCTGAAGGCTCAAGGATGACTTGATCAAGGGCTGCACTGTCTTCTGGCACTGAAGGAGAATGCTGTTGCTGCCTGCATTGATACACCAACATTGGTCAGGACTTCATGGTAGGTGGAAGTGGGACAGGAATATCAAGGGATTTATCAGGAAAAACAGCAGTTAAATCATCTGGAGAAGAATAAAATGGGGTGTCTTCAAAGAAGGTGACATCAGCGTTCACAAAATGATGGTTTGAAATCGGGTCAAGACAATGGTACCTTTTGAGTATGAGAATATCTAGGAAAAAAGCGTCTTATTGCAAGTGGAGATAATTTGTTGACTCTTGGCTTAAATTGATGGAAAAAAACACATACATCCTAAAACACGAGGTGGAATTGGGAACAAGGATGCATTAGGGTGCAAAATATGAAAAGAAAATTTTATTACCTAGCGTACAGGAAGGAATCCTATTTATAAGAAAACAAACAGTAAGAATGGGGTTACACCAAAAATGTTTAGAGATCTTCATCTTAACATAGTAGAATGAACAATATCCCACAAGTGTTGATTCCTATGTTTAGCCACCCCTTTTTTTTTTTTTGGGGGGGGGGGGTGTTAAGGGCAACCTGTTGATGTATCATCTCTTTTGGCAGACAAATTTCAGAATTATCCTTTTGAACATACTCAAAAGCATTATTAGAGCAAAATTTTTTAACACAACCATCAAACTCAATTCTTATATCATTTTAAAAATACTGAAAAAAAGAACTATGACAAATCTTTTAGCAAGTACACCTAATTCAAACAAGAATGATCTTCAGCAAAAGCTGAGAAAGTAGCTAAACCGTAATCTACTGTGGACACCGAAAGGACCCCGGATGTCATAATGGACTAAAGAAAATAATCAGGAACTACATGTATTACTGGTTACCTCTAGCAGGAAAAGAAGACCATTGATGTTTTCCCAATTCACACGCTTCATGCTGGAGGTGAGAAGTAGACTGAGAGTTGGGAACGGTAAGTTGAAGTTTTACCAAAGATGGATGACCAAGTCGATAATGCCATTGGAGAGGAAAGCTAGTAGTGGATTGATCGTGTTACTAACCAATAAAAAATAAAATCCTATATCTAGCTAGCAGAAAGTACGAGGTCGAACTATGGGGAACTAAAAGGCTAAATTACTAAGATTGAATTCAATAAACTAAATTTAAATTAAATCTATTAATTAATGCAAAAACTTTAACTATGAATACATGAAGATCTTTGGGATTTCAAATCCCCAATGCTTTTCCCTAACTGATATAACTCTACACTTCAAAGCAAAGTATGAATGATCTTCCTAGATATGCCCTATCTTCACAAGACGATATTCTTTTGCTGAAGCTTGGCATGCTTAGTTTGTTGAGCTATAGAACATCTTTGGTCAAACTCAAACACAATCAACTAGAAGATATAGAACAATCAAATTAATGAAATAAGCATGGTTCATCTACATCCCAAAGAAAAGGAACTAGTTACTCATTATCAAAGTATGTGGTCTTCTTCTTCAGCAATAAGAGAGATGAGAGCCAAGATCCGCGTTCGCTGTCTTCTCCTTCTTAGTGGTTGGCTTCTCTTTTATGTCTCCCGCACATAATGAATCCCCTCTCTTTACCAGTCAATTCAACCTTTTATTCATCCGGATTTTGGAAAAACTTAAAACTAGAAAGTTGTAGATATTTTTGATATCGTTCTATAGCATCTTGAATCACCACAATCCGAGCTCATACGAGAGAGATATGCCCAAAATACTGAAGGTAGGTCTGTTTATTCGATTTTCGGATTTATTACCAATTTTGTTCCTTAGACCTCCACCTATTTCCAATTTGGCTAAGATCTCACTTTTCATGATTTCTTGGGCAGCAAGATTGGATGCCATGATTTAAAATCTACCAATATCTAATATATTTGCCAACTTTACTCCATATTATCTCTAATAACCAAAATCACATTTTTCCTGAAAAATACACAAAAATAATCAATTAGCTCTCTTTTAATTAACTAAGTATGGGAAATTAAATCAAATAAATAATGATAAATGCATGCTTATCATGGATGCAACAATATTGGTAGAAGGTCAAGTGCTATTTAAGTAGTACAAGCCCAATTGCTCAAGCACTCCACCAATCGTCCTTCTTGTTTGTAGAACCTTAAAGACACAATAAGAAGAAAATAAAGTAATAGATAGTTCAGATTCTTGGTTAGCTGACTAACAAATAGCAAACTTAAATAAGGGAAAGGTCCATAAAGGTTGTGGGAGAGACCACTCCATGTCCGGCTACCTTGGTAGTAGAACCTTCGGTGAGAATAACAGCTGAAGAGTTAGCACGACTATTTAAGGATGAAAACAAATCAAGCTTACTACTTATATGTGAAGAAGCACTAGAATGGAAGATCCAAGGTGTGGAAGTAGATGTGAGATACCTAGAGTTACCTGTATCAGCCAAGGTAGCAGAATATGTGGAGGAAGTGGTGGCTTCTAGCTGTTGTAGATATTTTAGAAGCATACTGTAGTCATCAGTGGAGATATTAGGTCCAGTTGAAGGACCTCCAGAAGAGGATTGCGTGTTGCCATCTGGGTTAGGATCACTAGAAATATCAACAAATTCAGTGTTTGCCAACTCATGAGCCCAATCAAGCTTACTGTGCTTTGCTAACATGTGTCAATAGTATGATTAGGCTTTCCTCAAAAGGTGCATTGACAGGAGGATTTGTTGAATTGCTGTCGAGCAGACCCTCTTCCACTGGATCCATGACCACGGCCACTGAAGGATCCTCTTCCTTGATCAGCAACAAAAGCAGAATTTTCCTCAGTGAGGGCAGCAACAGTAGCCTTGTATGGAATAGTGGCCAGTTGATTAAGTCGAGAGAAAACCTCATTGAGGTAGTACTTTGACTACTTTCTCTCTAGTAAGTAATTGACACTTCACACTTTGATAATCAGGATGCAAAACAGTTAGAAATTTTGCCACATGAAATTTTGCCCTCTGTTGTTTCAATTGGTCGAGATCAGCTGTCAAGGGCTGATACATTTGTAATTCCTAAAGGTACACCTTATGAAAACTGAAATGTCACTAAGTGACTTGTTTCCTTGAGAAAATTGAAATATATATCTTTTTCATAAAGCTCATAGGTGTGGGAAATATTCTTAGTCAGTGAATAGCTCTCATAGAGGCTGTCCTACACTCTTTAGGTGATGTGTGAAACATTGCATTAGTCGCAATATTAGGTTCAACATAGTTCCATAACGAGATCTTAATGATCGAATTTTCACAAGCCCAATCATCATGGGCAGCAAAAGATTTAGGGAAGGTCATTTTTATGTACTCAATTTTCTCCTTTCCATGAGTGTAGGTTTTAACACTGGGCCCATACCAAATGATTAGATACACCATTGAGTTTAATAGATGCAATTTGCACATTCAACATATCAGGAGATGCCTTAGAATTGGCTATGGCAATATGAATAAACCAAGTTATAGGGGTAGATAACTGAACAAAATAAAGACTGAATAGCCAAGCAACACATTAGCAGCAACAGCAGAGTAATGAACTCTAAATTATAAAGTAGTTCAGAATAATGACACCTGATCAGCAGAATTTAGAGGGGAAAAAAAACTTAAAATTGTGGTATCCTCAGCCATAGCAGAGAGCACCTGTCGACATAAATCAGAGACAGCATCACAGGTATAAGTAGCCTTCAAGGCCTTCCATCGTGTAGCAGATTTCAGTACAAACTGCAGGCTCAAAAAGCAGTATTCCATATATGAAAACCCAGACCTTGAAGCCGTAAATAGATTATAATCAGACCTCTTGAAGATGACTTCTTTTCACATTATTGTCTGTCTGATTCTGAAGCAAACACGGATGGTAGGTAAGAAGGGCTTAAAGAGGACTCTCAAACTCAAGCTGCTGTAAGTGCATCTCTTCTCCTCACGCATAGAATAGATATGCTTACCACAATATTCTTTTTCTGGAAGAGTTTTCTAAACAGGTTACGATCAATCTAGATCCCCCCTCCCTAGTAATCTAGAAACAAATAAAATCAAATGTATCCCACGAATGTCTTTCCTACATAAAACACAAGACCGTTGGCCAATGTAAGACCAAGTTTGACGTGGGACTTACTTGACAGACCCAGTAAAAAGGTATAAAATAGAAGTAAAAAAAGAAACATATCTTTACACCATCGTTTGGCAAGTGGTAAAGAAATTGTCTTATTGCCCGTCCTTCCTCCGGATGGGGTGCCAAGTCCAAAGAGCAAGGTAGGCAGGACAGATGGCTATATTCCTAGGTCCAATCCATGGTCTGGTTAAAGGGGTGGACGCACAACCAGTGCACTAGTATTTGGCTGATTTGGAATATTAGAATTGGTGGTTACAGGGTAACTTGTTTGATATGTGACAAATTTACTTGAAGCTATTGGAAACTGCTGAGGATTGAAAATAAAATTGTGTATTAGACTCGTTTTGGTTGTTTTGTGACGACAGTATACGATTTTGTTTTTGCATTATAATATTGGTGCAGACCATGTCATTATACATATTTACTTCCATTGTTTTTTTTTTGTTTGGTGTCTGTGTGTTGGTTTTTCCTTTGTTTTTTGAGGGAGTTGTTTTTGCATTATAATATGGTGCAGACCATGTCATTATACATATTTACTTCCATTGTTTTTTTTTCTCTTTTTTGGTGTCTGTTGGTTTTTCCTTTGTTTTTTGAGGGGGGGGGGGTTGCGATGTAAGAATATTGATTGAGAATCCTTATAATTCCTTGTCTTGTGGCATTCTCATTGATTTTATGACAGAGGGAAGCGCGCCTGGAGCGTAATAAGAAAAGATCTTTCTTCTCATGAAACTTGATGGGAGGATCAGAGAACCAAATAACATAAGAGAGGGTAAGGATATTCTGATCCCAAGTTCCCCAGGACTAGATTGTATGTTGATCATGTAGCATGAGAACTCTTAAGATCCAAATCACATCAGTTTTTGGTTCAACAGAGAGAAGTTAATATCGTGATGGCTGTACTTGTGAGATTTTGATTACTCTTGATCAACTATATAAACCTGGTAACATCTTTTCATGCGAGACAAAGTGTTAAGATATCTGTTGCAATTGCTGCCTGGAACCCTTATCTGCAGACCATTGGGTTTAGTGAAGCCTCTAGCTCAGATTTTTATTTGCAGCAGCAGCTGCTGCCAGCTGCCGACGGTGGAGATTTCGCCACATGTAAAAAAAGAATCAAAGGTGAGGTTTTAATTGTAAATATAACTTTTTATTTCTACGCTCAAGGGTTTAAAAGTTTGCAGATTTACAAAATGAAGCCCATCACTCTACCCGATTGTAATCCCTTTTCTTCTTTCGCCCTAGCTGAACCCATATTTTACAAGCCCTAGAGAGCGAAAGAGATGTTTCTCTCCACCGACTCCGTCAAATGGAGCTCTCGCGTTGCCCTTTCTCCGTCTCTATTTGGAACTGCTGCTACTCACACAAGTAGCCTGTCTTCAGAATACCCTAGTTAAACCAATCTCTCGCCCTTCTCTCCACTTTTTGTTTTCTTAGTCCCAAAACATAAAACCCATCTCTGGATCCCATGAAAACTATGTAAATGTAATTTAGATCTAGACAATTTGATCCCTTTGTTCCATTTCTTGAATTTTTTTTTTTTTATTATGTGCTTTTGCGATCTTGTGTCTGCTCTCAAAATCTGAAATCCCAGAAGAACTATTTCCCTGTGATCCTTGAGATGTCGACCCTAGATGCCCTCTAATAGCAGCAGCAGTAGCAGCTATGATGTTGCCTTTAACGTCGCTATTGCATCAAACCCATGAGGCGGAGCGGCACCTCATGGAGGTGAAGCTCAACTAGGTACCCCAAACTACTGAGGCAATCTATTTCCAACCCCTAAATTGCTATTGTGGTTGCTGCTAGTCTTTGACCAAAGCAGCAGCACAACCCTCGACCTTCTCTTTTAAGTTATGGGCTTAAAGAACAATTTCATCTTCAACCCTCTTCTGATCCTCAACACTTCCGTCCAAAATGGCCCGATCTCTACCGGCCCTAACATTCCTCTTCTTTTCTCCACCCGTTTGATTTATAGACAGGAACAATGAGCCCAAAGGGTAAATAAGCTTTTGTATCATTTCATTAGGAAAAGATACTGCAGAACTAAAGCCTCACATCATTCATCAAATAGTTTACCAACAATAGATGATTTGAAACTACAACCCGCACGATAAACTAAAACGAGCAATGAAGTTTCACCAATAACTATTACAAGTTGTATTAGCATCTATATGGTTATGGACTAAAAGGAAGTCACATTGAGAAGCAGAACTAATAGCCTAAGACAACCAGAGGCTTTGCTTGTTCTCTGTTTTTATGATAGCCAAAGACAAGATCGATTGATTTTAGAAGGGCGGGCGAAAGTAGAAAAGGGATGCAGAGTCGTATAGAGTGAGGGACTTTATTTTGTGAATTTGCATACTTTTAAAACCCTTGAATGTAAAAACAAAAAATCATATTTATGATTAAGCCCTCACTTTAGATCTCATTCCGTTGGATTGCCATTTGCACATATGGCAAAATCTCCACCGTCGGCAGATGGCTGCAGGGCTGCTACAAATAAAAATCCTTCTAGCTCTTAAAAGGATCGAGAACCATAATATGGGTATTTTGGACATATTATTTTCCATATTAATAAGGTTAAATATGATTTCGACCGAAAACAACAAAAAGGGTTCAAAGATGGCGATATATAACAGATACATTGCAGCATTCAATTGATCACCGCTGATCAATGGATAGATTTTGGTGGTTTATTGTCTTTATGTCCCTCAACATCATTCCATTCGATCACTTTTTGGGTCATGTCTATGTGGTTGTCTATATACACCTTTCACTTCCTGTACTTCAAGTCTTCAACTGGGAGATTCAGTGAACTACTAGTCGTTTCCAAACTTGGAGTTTTCCTCTTGATGTTACTGGTTCTGAAGCAAAGTCAAGGAGAGGATGTGATTGTGAAGTCTAAAAGTAATTGCAAATGCACAAGTCGAATTGAGGGAGATGTAGTAATATATTTTAATTACTTAAGCAATACGAGAGAGAGGTTACGATTAATTAGATTAAATCATGGTCCTTCGAAAACTATTAATAACAGTCCTAAACATATCACAGTAAATAAAAAGAAGGTTCCTTAAAATCATGAAATCTTAATCTTGAATGAAAAATACTTGGACTGATTTTAAATTCTACTAGTCCTAACAACCAAATCTAGAATTGCTAAGGCTCTTTTTGGTATCATTTTTTCATTCTCTATTATGTCTATTTAAAACCCTGTTTTGATATAATGTTACAAAGATCTTTGAGGATCTTTCACTCAATGGAAATTCCAAAACTAGGAACCTAGGGGATTTCTAATTAAGTTAGGTCGAACCCAGTTGGAATTTGAAGAAAATTTGACAACATCGTATAAGAAAATCACGAATTGATTGGAGAATTTACCTTTAATTTTCTGGATACGTTTTCTGATTTCCTCGGTGCAAGCTTCGTAGTGCATGCGGACCTTTAACACCACAATGATCACTTGCAAGCACAAGAACCAAAGGAAAATCTAGAATGATTCTAAAACTAAGGAGAAGCAGAATCAATTCACCGTTCTTTTTCTTCCTTCATCGCAACACTACCAGTCCTCAATTTCTCGATAGCGTCAATTTTTTCATCGCTCTTCCCCTTTTCATGTTTCAATTCAGAGACCTCTTGTTCCAACAATTGGATCTTTTGACTCAACTCTATAATGTTGGTATCTTTTCTAATATATCCCCTACTTAATAATCGATGTCCGATGCGCGTCATTGCCGATGGCCGCGTCTGCCATTAATGAACCTACTTGCAGAGAAATAGAAAGAAGAGGAATTTAGAAAATGAAATCTACAACCAAGATTTGACATAACGATGAACAAGGAGAAATGAAAGAGTAAAAACGATCGAATCTTGCAAACTAGAGATAATGAGGAAAACTTACCTTTTAGGGTTTCTAAAACCTATCGCTTTGCAAGTTGGTGATGTCACGCAGCCTTTTAGAAGAGAAGAGAAGAAGGGTAATTGGTGCAGAGCTCCTGCAATGTCATTGATCAATCTCCTTCCTTTTATAAGATAAGAGAAGAAACCATTCCATGTTTTTATTTGGAATATTAGAGTTATTATGTAAAACATAGTTATTGGTTATATAATCAAATTTGTTATGATAAATATCTCTATGGAAGACATATCATCAGACATCAGATATGGAATGATATAAAGATAACAATAACATCATCGAAGCATATCAATTTCCATATTCCTTGTTTGGAATAATAAGGCAATCAAACTTAATACAAAGGTTGTTACATCACCAATGTCGAATGATTTCACAAACATCTATATGCCACAATCCTGTCAAATTATCTGAAATATGTAAATTGTGATGGATACTAACTATGGTTACTTGAAATTTGAACAATTCAAAATAACATAGAATTGGATTAAGATCTATCTATATGGTCTTTAACCTCATTTCTCCCATAATTTTGAATGTTCGATGTGTCTTTCAATCCCTTTGTAAGGACATCTGTCATATTCTATCTTGATCACACATCAACTAAAGTGTTCACTGCTTGTTCTATTAGATAATTCAGCACAACCTGCATTACCATAATTTATATTTTCTTACTATTAAAGAGTGAGGTATTAATTATCATTGTTGTTGCTTGATTATTACAAATCAACCTTAAAGTGATTATCTTTAAGTTAAACAAAGGAATATCCAAGATCAGATCTTTTATACACTTTCTACTTTATCTTTTCATGAGGTTAGAGAATATAATTATAATTCCATAAAAGATATAACTCAAAGTAATTCAAGTCTATCTCTTGATTTCCTTTCAACAGCCACTTCACTTATTGTAAAAATAATCACTAGTAGATTTATTGTTCCTATTTATGAGCATCAAGATACATCAAAATTATCCCTTTAGAATTGAAGGATGTATGTTTTAGAAAATAACATAGTTTGAAGTACCCTTAAAGTATCTTAGCCTTGTAAAGGTAGACCGATGTTCTTTACTAGGATTACTAGTGAATCAACTCAATATGTCAACTGTATAGGCTATGTCTGGCTTAATGCAACTTATTGCATAAAAGAGACTACAAATCAATCTAAAATAATTAGACCGATTCACAATTTTTACTCTCATGAGTATAAACTTTTTTGTATAATCATATGGTGTCTCTACTGATTTGCATCCACTCTATTCTCATGTAGAAAATAGTTTTATAATATAGTTAAATTAGCTAAGTGTAATTCTTTTCCCAATAAAACTTACTTTCATGCTAAGAATGGTGTCTATAACACCAAAATCCATCATGTTGAATTCTTCATCTAAGGTTTTTTTTTTAATGTTTACTCACTAAATAGTGATTAGAACTAAGAATCAACATGTTCTTTATGAATAAGCAGATAATTACCACATTATTTGACCTATATTTATACTAAATGCATTTATCGAAGTTAATAGTTTGAAACCCAAAGCTCTTTACTACTTTGTCAAATTTTTGATGACATAATTTAAGTGTCTATTTAAGAGTATAAAAAGACTAGTTTATTTTATAATATTTATGTTCAAAACCTTTCATGACATACTCTTCAGATTTCTTCATGTAGATTTTATAATTAGTATATTCATTGTCCATATCATCCACTTTATCGGAATCTAAAAACTTAAAACCGATATGAATCACTTGATATGAAACCAAAATTGAGAAACATGTCATTTTTTATTTGCACGACTAGAAATCAATGACACAAAATTAATAAGACTGAATCAAAATCACATCAGTCTTTTAAAGAACAAATTCAAGCTCTTTCATAAAACTTTTCTTTTCTCTTTCTTGTATTGATTTTAGATCCAATTTGGTCAAGTTAATTTGAACGCATATCTCCATCCAGGTAATCTGTCTCCCCCACCCCTTTTCTTCACAAAAAATGCTAAAAAAAATGTGATTGACAAAAGAGAGTAAGTGACAATTCCTTTATGGATTTCGATAGTGACAAAGCCATCACTTTGTTCACTATATCCGAATCATTTCTTTCATATTTTACAGTTATAAAATTGGAAGAAAATAACCACAAATCCATTAGGAATTGGGTTGTTTTATTTCTTAGTTTTAATTTCAATGAATTTTTTACCCAAAAAAAAAAATCAATGAATTAAAGTAACAAATGACAACCATGCCTCATCCATTCGGTGGTTAGACATATCTTTCTTATTTCAAATTTCATGGCTTCTATTACCCATTTAATATGTCATGCATATAAAACACAATAATGGGCTTTGGTCAACTACAAGAGAAAACTATATTATAGATTTCATAACAAAAAAAATTTAATCTAAAAGAAACCAAAGACAAATAGAGAGACGACTGCACCTAAAAGAAGAGAGACCATAGCCAAATTGTATCGTGCACTTGGTGCATGCACAATCAACATCAAAAAAAAATAAGAAGACTTGCTTTCTACGCAGCTGTGGTTGGAAATATAACATGCCACGTTTGAGGTTATCACAAAGGCCACTAATCCAATGACCTATATTAGAACATATATTGAGTATAACTTAAATACCTCAACCATATTTAAATATGACTCAGGTGTCTCAACATCCTCTTATATCACATGCATTTATATTTAAACACTATATCGAAGCTCAATGAAAATGAGTTGATCTTGTTTCTTCACTTGGTATCGGGCTAATAAAGATCCAAATACTTGGGAATAAATCAACTGTTAAAAACTACCTTAACCACAACTTTCTCCCTCCCTCTCGGTCAGCCTGCAATATTATTTCTTTCCAAAACTTACACTAGTTCTTCAATCCAAGTATTTACTCAATCTTGTTCACTGTTGAACCGGGTCATTATATGTTGAATTTTTCTGAGAACTAACAAATCATAATTAATTCAACCGATTTATCTGGTTTTGACTTATTGCAACAGATTTGTGGAAATTCACATGAAACAACTCCCATTCCATATCATCACCCTTTTTTTCCATCTAAAAGAAAATTAAAATTTGAAAAGCTTTTTTCAGTTTTCCAAGTCAATCCGAATTCGTAATCATCCATTAATGACGGGATGTAAGAAATTGTTGGCTTTTTCTCCCGTAAACAGAGATCAACTTGATAGTTTGGTTTTCATTAATCCATTCATATTATTTGAAAAGAAATATACCCTTCTCTGCATTTTCTTTGGCCATCTGAAAGAGAGAGAAAGAAATACGCAATCATTCCAACTTCTCGCGGAATCACCTTTCCTCCCTTGCCACTTCTGACAGCTCAGAAAAAGGTTGTCAACAACTCACACAACCTTCATTCCTTCCTAAATTGGAACTTTCTCCTCTCTACTATATACTCTTTTTCTGCTCTTTGCCACTGCCTTGTATGAGAAGCTATTAAGTGAAGAGTCCAACTGAGGGTTCTTGGGTTTGTCTTGTTTTACTCAAGCTCTATAAAAATAACGAAGCAGGGCCGTAGTGAACATCAGCTTCAATCTACAGAAATTGGGTCGATTTGATTTAGACTTCAGGAGCTTGCTGGGATGATGAGATGAGCACGTCAAGGTTCATCAAGTGTGTTACAGTTGGAGATGGAGCTGTAGGGAAGACCTGTCTTTTAATCTCCTATACTAGCAACACCTTCCCAACTGTATACTTCCTCTCCTTCTTGCTCTGCTCCTTTCTCCAGGTGTTTGTGCTCTTTTGTTTGTTTTGCTTTTTATTTTCAGGGCTTTTGATTTCTTTTTGGTTTTGTTTGATTTTTGTTCTCTGGGCAGGATTATGTGCCAACTGTTTTTGATAATTTCAGTGCAAATGTTACGGTTGGCGGTCAGTCTGTGAATTTGGGTCTCTGGGATACTGCTGGTAATGTCTTTCAAGATTTTTGTGCTTCTTTCAAAAGAATTGAACTTTCCTTCAATTGGTGCTTATTTCCCTGTTTTCCTAATCTTGGATGTCTTGCTGACCTGTCTGTGAAATAATTGACCTGAAATTATTCACTGGCCTTCGGTTAGTTCCTCTCTCCATTACCAAGGGAGTTGGAATTCTTTGCTGGTTTTTTTTTAAATTCTTGAATGACATCTGCAGGGGCATCTGCTATCATTCCTTTATGAAGCTTCATTCCAGCCAAAGGGTTTGAGTTTTTACTTTGTGAGGAAGGAGCTACCAGTGGGGATTCTCCTGTATATATTGGGATGTAGATCCTTTTCATCAGAATCCCCTTACTTCCCTCTCCCTAACTCAACTCAGAAAAATGAAAAAGAGAGAATTCTTCCAAAGGAGTGAAAGCCAGCTTTTTTCTCTTGGGGAAAGAATGTGGTTGGTGCTATGTTCTGCTCTTGCATGATTTTGAGGCTGCCTTTCCTGATTTAAAGTGACTTCATTTGGAGTTTTTTGGTTAGCTTTTAGGACTTTTTCCCTGAAATTTCTGCTCTTGGAATTATTTTCTCCTATTTTAGAAGGTAGGACGTGTAGAAAGTTTTTCTTTGGGTTCAGATGGTTGAAACCCAGAATCACTTGAAATTTTTTTTATCGGGGTATGAGATTATTTACATTATTGTATGACATATGTTACAATTTCTTGTTATTAGAAATGTAATTTCTACCATATGTTTATTATGTTCGTGATTATTGAGAAGTAGAGCACCAGAATCCCACATTTTCTTGTTCTCGTCAAGTTTTAAGCCTTGTAGTGTACTTGCAGGGCAAGAAGACTACAACAGATTGAGGCCACTCAGCTATAGAGGAGCTGATGTTTTTATCCTTGCTTTTTCCCTCATCAGCAGGCCTAGCTTTGAGAACATCACTAAAAAGGTAAAATACCTACCCCTCCCCCCACCCTTATGGAAAGCATTTCGACTTCACTGCTTAAAGTTGTTTTGATGAGTGGAAGCTTATTTGTTCTAATAATTTCCCTTCACTTTTGGCTGCTTGTCTTCTGGTTTGTGTGAGAAGTGGGTCCCAGAGCTGAGACATTATGCTCCATCAGTGCCCATTGTGCTTGTTGGCACCAAATTAGGTGATGTTCACTTTGAGCTTTCTAGATTTCAGCATTCTTATCTATACAGACATTGCTCCATGTTTCCCTTATCTTCTGATTGAAATTATCCTTCTCTTCAAGGTTATTATTTTAATATATTACTGATGCGCTACAGGGAATTGAAATGCATTGCCCATTTAAACCGTAGATTCTCTGTAATTCTTGTTTGGCTTCAAATAAATAGAAGAAGATCTGTGTTCAGTCCTCCTTCTTTATATGCGAATGAATAACTTCTCTCTTCTGTTGAAGGGTGTTCATTTCCCCCTTTTGGGAATGGTAAAAAGATGATTGTTTGGTGTTCAATGAAATTTTAATGATAGGTTGCTTGTGGAAGTTAGCTTTTACCTTG
Source organism: Hakea prostrata (assembly GCF_041222555.1). Lineage (NCBI taxonomy): Eukaryota > Viridiplantae > Streptophyta > Magnoliopsida > Proteales > Proteaceae > Hakea > Hakea prostrata. Next base: position 57,122,378 of record NC_142600.1, on the reverse strand, counting down.
CTTTTCATTGTCGTTGTTTGTGCTTTGTGGTCTAACAGATTTGAGAGAAGATAGGCAGTTCTATATCGATCATCCTGGAGCATCTACAATTTCAACTGCACAGGTATGTCTTTATTCTTCCAGTTCCAGTGTCATGTTTCTACTTGGATGCAAAAATTTGTTTAGATTGACTTAGGTTCCTACTTCTGGATTTTTTTTTAAAACATATAAGGTGACAGAGATCAAAGATTGAGCCATGTAAAGCTGGTTGTGAGGACTGCTTGTAACCCTGCCCAAATTTAGTCTCAAGAAGTCAGAATCCAGTGGAAACATTGAGGCCACCTTAGTCCTGAGAACAGCATAGCATTTCCATAAATGTTTATGGTTTGCTTCACATTTGTCTTGAAAGAGAGTTAAGAAAGTGAATTCATTTTATTTTGCCTCCTAGGTCTACTCTGGTTAAACTCTTTAGCCTAGCCTTTTTCGATGTCCCAATCCAAAGGTGTCCAAATGGTCGAACATTGACTGATGTTCATGTTTAGTTAGGTTTCTCAGTGATTACTGGAATGCAGGTATCTATTTCTAGGGTATTGTTTTAATGGATTGTGCTGCACCTTGCAATTGAATTTTCTTTTGGTGCATGCTACAATTCCTCCACTGCAGTTTGGCCATCAAGCTCCAAAACACATTCAAATTAAACAAAATCATCTACACAATTTTGAATGATATGCAAAAACATCATGGAAATTTTGTACAACTTATTTATCTGTAAAATGTCTTTACATTTACTCTTTGCAATGTGGTTTTCAGAGGCTGACTTGCCTAAGAATCAATTGAAAGACTTGGATTCTTCAAACCCATCAAACTGCAATTTGTGCTTGATGCATTGAGACATATTTGAATGCAGCATCAGTATTCCACCTTACGAGATATGTGCAATGCTTCATTCTCTGATTTTCCAGGGTGAAGAGTTGAAGAAGCAAATAGGAGCGTTGGCATATGTGGAGTGCAGCTCCAAGACACAGCAGGTTACATTTTTTTCTTCCTTTTTTTTCTCTTCTTTCTCTCAGGGAAAATCAAGATACCCATTAAGTTGACCTTAGGATAATTGTATACACTAGCATATTAATCTCTAGTCGGTGGCAAGGGATTTGTGCCCCTTATTTGATACAGTGATTCTTACAGTTGCAATTTTTTGGGAGTTAAAAACAATTTGGACTGTTGAAGGATTATGGTTTCCAATTGAAACGAATCAATGCCATCATCACTTAGGAAGAACCAAATTGAGCTTTCCCATAAATTGTATTATGCTGAAAGTGTTATCCTTTTCAGTGTCTACCTGATGGGTATCGTTGGCTGCTAAATTCACTGCTTTAGTATGGAATTACTCAGTTCTGAAGCTTATAAATAAGGAAATTAGATCATGAAACTTGTGGTTTGAATTGCAGAATGTGAAGGCTGTCTTTGATGTGGCAATCAAGGTTGTTCTACAGCCGCCAAAGGCCAAGAAACACAGGAGAAAGCAGAGGATCTGCAGCATTCTTTAGAGAAATGTGTCCATCTGATGCAAAAATTCTCAATTTCAATGATTTCAGCAACTCACATATTTTTTTAATTGTCAGTTTCTTAGTGTGTGGTCCGGACCCTTATATGCTGATGCCTTTGCTTTCTATACATGTCTCTGTCTCAATGACACTGCTGAGGCCAGTTTCTGTTAATTGATAACATGGAAAAGCAATGTATTCTTCCCTCATTCCCTCTTTTGTAAGCTGTAAAGAAGTAATGTTTTTTTCACCTGGAAAAAATAAATAAATTCAGGTTTTACAATTGTATCAGGGTTGATTTGGGGGCATTCCATCGATTGAAACTCATTTTTTAGGTAAAGGTCATAATTCCGTGTGATTCTTGATTCTGGTATTAATCATATAACAAAAGTAACCAAACAATCCTTAGATATCAGATTCATGTTCTTGTTTCTTGTCGCCCTGTTCGCTGCATTCTTGGTTTTTCTTGGTTTGTTCTCTGAAGATTCCGTGAGTTTCTCTTCGGTTATCTTCAGATATTTCTCTTTTGAAATTCAAGGCGTTTATTATTTCCGCTCCTCTGTTTCCATACCCGTCTACTCTCAACTTCTCGAACTTCGTTATTCTTCGATTAACCTCTTTGAACTTCCTTTTGTGGGAAACACAAGTCCTCTCTCTAATTGAGAGTGAAGACTTGCTTGGCTTTGTTAATTCCAAGGGCCCTGTTCCTGAAGAGTTTATCAAATCTGCTACAGTGGAGGAGTCTCTAAACCCTAATTATTCTGCTTGGGTTCGACCTGATCGACTTGTTAAAGCTGGGATTACTAAGACAATATACGATAGCGTTCTTGGTCTCGCTGTCGTTGAAAAGACATCAGCAGATCTTTAGAATACCCTAAATAAAGCAATACAGGAAGCTTGAAGCTCGTAACTAAAGCTCATTTTCTAAAGAAGGATGGAACCTCTCTTTTTGAATTATTTGTCCAATATAAATCACTTTTTTGTGATCAATTGGCTAGTATTGAGAACATGCATGTTCCCAATCAACGAAAAGTCTTTCTCTTGTTGACCAACCTTGGTCCAGATTTTGAATATTTTGCTACGGTGAAGTTAAGACCTCTTGTTCCAAGTTCCAACCTATGCCGAGCTAGTTCTGTTGCTTCAAAGCCATGATTTGCGTAGCAAACACAATGCGTCTCCAGTGCCGAATTCAAACATGGCATTTGATCGATGGTGCTCAATCTAAACGTGGAGGTCACAGTGCCCGTGCTTCAGGCTCCCATGGTGGTGGTAATGGTCAGAGTTTCACCTCGCAGGGTCGTGGTTTTACCTAATAATCTAAGACCTGCTACTACTAATAAAGAGATGGTTCCAAGAACATCAATCGTTGTCAAATTTGTCCCATATTGGGATGTTAGCAGCAATTCAACCATGAGTCCTCCTAGTTAGATTTTTTTTTATTTAAATAAATAAAATTAAGATTTTAACTTATCATAATTATGATGTAGTCCAAGTATTATTAGTAATTATAACTTCATTCAATGTAAACTGCCTTGATAAATGTCAGGGGCGGACCTATGAAGGGGCCGGGGGCCATGACCCCAGATTTTTTAAATTTTTATATAAATTTCCTTAATTCCTTTAATTTTGTTAGTTTTTTTCTCTTTCAAGACGTGAAATGTCGTTGTTTGGTCCCCCAATATCAAGAACAATTTTTAAAGGTAAAATGATGGATATAAATGTCATTCCTGATTAAAAACTAATTCTCCAATCTCTATTTATTCTCCCCTCTCTTTTCTCTCATCTTTTCTTCTTATTTATTCTCTTCTGTTTATACGTGGGTTAAAGAAAATTTTTGAAAATTTTTTTATTAGGTTTTCAAAAATCAAAATGTCATTCCTAATTAGAAACTAACTCTTCAATCCCTATTTATTCTCCTCTTTTCTTCCTATTTATTCTCTTCCCTTTCTATAAGCGTGGGTTAAGAAAATTTGAAAAAAAAACTATTCTACAATTAAATACTCTTTCTATTTTTCAATTTATTTATCGTTTCTCCTTTTCTTTTTCCTTTTTTTTTTTTTTTTATTTTTTATTTGATTTTATATTATATGTTTCTTTATTTTTTCTACAGTTTTTATTATTTGATTTTGTATTGTGAATAAAATGTTTATTAACTAACTATCATTGGTTTGCATCTCTTACCTAAAAAAAATAAAAATTTGGTTTACATCTCTTACCAAAGAAAATTTTGGCTTGCTTCTAGCTTTTTAGGATTGAAGTCATGTGTATATATTTTTTTCATATTGTTGCTTTAATTTTATCTATATTTCGTCAAAAAAAAAATATCATTATTAATAATTTACCATTTTTTCAAATATATGTAGGTCTCACAAAATATATGTGGAAAAAACGTTAGTGCTTCTTCAACTGGAAGGTTATCTGGCTTTCATTCTTCGCCCCCCCCCAATATTCCATCCTGGGTCCGCCCCTGATAACTGTTAGGCAAATGGTAGTTACTCAGAGGTGTCTGATGGGAACGCCGTTTCTATAGGGCTCATCTGAACCTGTATTCTGAGAAGAAAACATTACGGCAGTTTTTTGTGAACTCTGGTCCCCAGTTCTTGTTTTTCAATCATTTGGTTGGTGAGGAAAAACTGGAAGAATTGAATTTCTTCGACATCGAAAACAATAACCTTCTCAGAAAGGAACTAGCAAACGGCTTCCGAAACAAGTTTCCATTGCTTGGAGGTAAGTATCTTATCCTGTTTTTTGCATGATTGAATAAAAAACATGATTAATTTGGTTCGGGAGTTCAATATTAAGTAGATTGTATGCTCTGTTGTAATTCTTACATTTTGCATCAGATCCAAGTTTTTCCTCTGCCTAGAATTATTTTTGAAATTTCTGTGGATGATATGACGATCCATGATACTATTGATATTGAGATTTTGATGTTGGATCTATTAACCATAATAGAAGTTGTTTCAAAAAATTTTGGAAAATTTTCTTGTCCATTGGAAGAGTTGAATGTTGAAAATTTTAAATCAAAGAACTTTTGGATCCTGTCTCTGATGATGGAAGACAATTTTTCATTGAAACGGCGCGCCGTCTAGTAGCAAGTGATGCACCTTCTAAACAAGACGGGACGCCCTGTAATTGTGAGTACATCACACAGGGCAGACGGACAAAAAGTCCGCCTTCTAGGTCAAACGGTGAGCAATCTGGTGGCTGTTTTTGCCGATTTTTAAGCTCAAAGACATGCACTTTTTTGCCCTTTTTGGGATTGAAATGTCATAAAAAAGAACATATTTTAATAATTTGGATTAGCCACAACATCTTCATTATGAAAAATATGTTTATATATAGTGATTATTCTTTAGATCACATGAATGAAAATGACATTGAATTCTAGTTGTATATGGGAACATGATATCTTGCCCATAGGAAATATTGTTTCTTCATATATGATTAGGATGAAATAGGAAGTAGTTTTAATTTCTTAAGTAGCCCACAGGTATTAAGAAATTTCAATAATTTTCTAGTTTCATTAGTTTCTTAAATAAAATCATTATATGTAAGATCTTTGCCCACATGGAAGTTTATTATGATATGCGATTTTATGTATTTGTATTAGTGTACATTGGTAGACTAATAATTATGTTTGATGGGTTGTGCCTCTAAATTTTGTTATAGTAAGCATGCTTGTTGATTATTTTGCAGTAGAACAAAATGTTCTATTCTCTAATCATAATGTTCCTCTACTTATTGGGGACAACTATACTAGTTGGAAAGAGTTTGTTCTACTGAACTTGGGCTACTGTGACCTGGACTATGTTATTTGCTAGGCAATGCCTATGGTATCTACTGAATTTAATACTAATGCAGTGATTGAACTATATGAATGATGTGAGCGATCCAATTGTTTAAGTATGATGTTCATTAAGTCTCGCATTATGCCTAGTATTCGTAGGTCCATTCATGAATGTGAGAAGGTTAAGGACTTCCTGAGTGCCATTGAGGCTCGATTCCCGACGTCTAACAAGGGATTGGGTGGTATGCTTATTAGTAGATTGGCTTTAGCCAAACTCATGACTGTGAGGGGTGTGTGAGCACATTATGCGGATCAGAGATATCTTTGCCAACTCAAGGCATTGAAGATGGTGATTACTGATGACTTTATTGTGCATTTCATCTTGCACCCATTTAAGATCTCTTATAACACACTTAAGGAGAAATGGTTAGTCAATGTGTGTCTAACCATATGTGTTCAGGAGGAGGGTGTTTATTGTAAGAAATGGAATAGTCTGTAAATCTAACTAGTGGTCCTAGTTCGAACCAACCGACTTCCAGTAAGAAATGGAAGAAAAAAGGAAAGTTGCATAGTGTCAAGCCTACCTTGACGAAAGACAATCTTAAGTGTTTATTCCGTAAGAAAAAGAGCACATGAGGAAGGATTGTCCTAAGAGGCAGGCATGGATGGAGAAGTATGGTAATCACCTTTCTCTTGTGTGTTTCGAATCTAATGTTTGTATTTCACATAATAACTGGTGGATTGATTCTAGTTCTACAATCCATGTGTCTAATACCTTGCAGGGTTTTCTCAATTGAAGAAAACCGATGGGAAGTGAATGCTGCATTTATTCTGGAAACCATATGCCTTATAGAGTTGAATTTATTAGAACAATTAGATTAAAGTTAAATTCAGGACATATTTTGTTGTTAGACCAAACCTTTTATATTCCTCAGTTTTCAATAATCTAATTTTTGTATCTAAACTAGTACCTTTGGGATACAATTTCAACTTTTCTATAAATTCATTTAAGCTATTTAAGAATTCTAATGTTGCTGGTTGTGGTACTATGGTTGATGGTCTTTTTAAAATTATGTTGAATGATGTTCCATATAGTTTAACTACTTCCTAGGATATGGCAGGTATTAAACGTAGTATTGTTAGTGAAACGTCTTCACTCTTCTCCATTAATAAAGTTATAGGATAACTAAACTCTGGAGTTCTTGAAACTCTTGATTACTAATTTTGGGACTTGCTTAGACTGCATCAAGAGAAAGCAGACTAACAAGTCTAAAAATGGTTTCAATAGGAGTTCACAAATATTAGAAATTATATACACTAATATTTGTTGCCCTGACATGAGCTTAAGTAGTCAAAAATATTTTATTAGCTTTAATGATGTTTACACTAAATTTATGTATCTTTATTTGCTTCATAATAAGAATGGAGGATTGGACGCTTTTAAGATATACAAAGCGAAAGTAGAGAAACAATGTGGTAAACAAATCAAAATAGTGAAATCAGATAGGGGTGATGATATTATGGTAGATACACATGTGATGGACAGACACTTGGTCATTTTGCTGAATTTCTCAAAGAGTAGGCTATAGTTGCACAATACACTTTGCCTAGCATACCATTACAGAACGGTGTTGCAGAAATGAGAAATAAGACATTGTTGGATATGGTGAGGCGAATGATTTGTAACTCCAAACTATCTCCTTCTCTATGGACAGAAGCTCTTAAAACAGTCGAGTATATTTTAAACAAAGTTCCAACCAAGGCGGTTCCTAAGATGCCAATTGAGTTAGGAAGGGTTGGAAGCCAAGTTTAAAACATTTACGCATTTGGGGTTGTCCAGCTGAAGTAAGAGAATATAATCCACATGAGAAGAAGTTAGATTCAATAACCATAAGTGTAATTTTCGTTGGATATGCTGAAAACTCCAAGGGTTATAGGTTTTACTGACCAAATCATTCAAGTAGGTTTGTTGAATCAAGAAATGCGAAGTTTCTTGAGAATGACGTGATTAGTGGGAGTGATCGCCTTAAAGACTTGGTGTGAAATCAAGCCCTATCCTAACCCTGACCCAAACCCGAATCCTTTGATGTTTGTAGGTTCGAAGACCCGGAGTGGTGGAAGAAGAGACTTGTGGGCCCTCGTAGTTGAAGATTTGGTGTATGACTCAGAGCCTATGGATATTGACAGTGATGCCCCTTACTTGGATACATTGTCAGTGTTTAGTGAGAAACTGCACCTAGAAGAGAGGAAGCTTTGTTGAAGTACTTGGTGCATTTACGGTCTTGTTTCGAAGGTATTTCTCTAATCTAGACTTGTTGATTGACTTGTAGGAGAAAACCCAACTCAATTTGGATCAATCTGGCCTTCCAATTCCCTATATGAAGTTGCTGTCATGGCTTGGTCGACTGGCCCAGTCAACTAGTCAGTCGACCAGCAGATTATTAAATACGAAAATTTTAATTTTCTTGATTATTTTAAGCCTACTTATTGGGACCTCGTGAATAGAACCCTACCCTAATCATTTGGAATCCAAAGAACGAGAAGTGAGCTTCCCAAAGCCATTTCTTGAAGTTGGTGAAGGATATTTGTCTCAATCATTGCATTCCATCTCCATTTGCTTCCTCAAGGTATGATTTCTCTCTCTCATCCTCTATTATACTCATTCTTCTCCTTTTTCTTGCTATTAAGACCATGTCTAAAGTACTGCAACCTTGCAAACACTTAGTCATGTGTTTCCCCTTTCATTTTCATTAGTTTCCTTCCATTCTTGCTATGTTATACTACCATTTTGATTATTAGCATTGCATGTCCATGATTCCTTTCATTCCAACTTGTTTCTTGATCTAAACTGATGTGTAGATGTATGCTAGGTCTGATTTATTACTGGTTTATGATTCTAATCTAGTTCTTATCACTTCCTTAGCTAATTCCCCATCATTCATTGCCATTGCAACAAATTCCATTTCAATTCTTGATGTTTAGCATATAGAACATAGGGTTTCAATTTGGGTATTCCTAATTGGACCATTAGATTATGATAATACTTGTTGTATAGTGTTATTATACTGCTACAATCAATCCCCCCAAGTTTCGGATCGATCCGAGCCTCGAAAGATTGATTTCGGGCCAATTTTACTATTCTGCCCGTCACTGTTCATCTTGGTCGATTGAGTCAGTCAACCAACCAGTCGACCAGCTAAGAACAACAACTCTATCTTTGCTCGATTTGTTCCGTTTGATCTCCGATTTGATTGTTTCCTTCTCTAATGTTGCACATATGTTGTCTAGGGTACAAGCACTGATTTGGGGACTATTCTAAGTGATACTTGGTTTTATTTTCGATTCGATTAAAGTAAGGATGGTTATTGTCATAATTACATGAATTATGTGAATCTTGCCGCTATGTTTGAAATGTGGTAGATTTACTTTCCTTGTAATATTTTAGACATATTGTGACTGCTGTATATACTTCATAACAGTAGTACCATGTTATATATCATTTTGAATTACCATGCTTACTTATTTTGATAATGACATATATGATCAATCATGTTACATTGTATCTCTTTTTATATGATGAATTGTCAATCATGTATGATCAGGGGCGGACCTATGAAGGCGCCGGGGGGCCATGGCCCCCCCGGATTTTTTAAATTTTTATAAAAATTCCCTTAATTTTGTCAGTTTTTTCTCTTTCGACATGTGAAATGTCATTGTTTGCCCCCCCCCCCCAATATCGAGAACAATTTTTAAAGGTAAAATGATGGATATAAATGTCATTCCTAATTAAAAACTAATTCCTCAATCCCTATTTATTCTCCCCTCTCTTTTCTCCCATCTTTTCTTCCTATTTATTCTCTTCTGTTTATATGTGGGTTAAAGAAAATTTTTGAAAAAAAATCTTATTAGGTTTTCAAAAATCAAAATGTCATTCCTAATTAGAAACTAACTCTTCAATCCCTATTTATTCTCCTCTCTCCTCTCTCCTCTTTTCTTCCTATTTATTCTCGTCCCTTTCTATAAGCGTGGGTTTAGAAAATTTGAAAAAAGATCTATTCTACAATTAAATACTCTTTCTCTTTCTCAATTTATTTATCGTTTCTCCTTTTCTTTTTCCTTTTTTTTTTTTGTTATTTTTTTATTTGATTTTATATTATATGTTTCTTTATTTTTTCAGCAGTTTTTGTTATTTGATTTTGTATTGTGAATAAAATGTTTATTAACTAACTATCATTGGTTTGCATCTCTTACCTAAAAAAAATAAAAATTTGGTTTACATCTCTTACCAAAGAAAATTTTGGCTTGCATCTAGCTTTTTAGGATTGAAGTCATGTGTATATATTTTTTTATATTGTTGCTTTAATTTTACCTATATTTTGTCAAAAAAAAATCATTATCAATAATTTACCATTTTTTCAAATATATGTGGGTCCCACAAAATATATGTGGAAAAAACGTTAGTGCTTCTTCAACCAGAAGGTTATCTGGCTTTAATTCTTCGGCCCCCCCCCCCAATATTCCATCCTGGGTCCGCCCCTGTGTATGATATGATGGAATTGAGCATGTGATTGATTAAGTATGATTTGGGATTGGGGAATGTCCTTCCGACATTTATGTCCTTGAACATCAGAGGGAATAGTATGGGATGTTCTCCGAAGGTGCCCATCAACACCTTCCCGAATTATTGGATGACATACATAGGACTTGTCTAGATGTGTTGGCTAGGACATCCCCGTTGTATCAGACCCGAATTGGAAAGGCATTGAGATGGAACAACCCGTGGTAGTAGTGTGGTTTGATGGGCGCTCAAGACCGGTAACCAACCCGTGAGAGGACATAAATCATACTACGGATACCTGAAAGGGGTCATTTATTAGTAGGGTTGCAAATAGCTAGACTTGGGCTCACGGGCACTCGAGACCGGTAACCAACCCGTGAGAGGACGTGAGAGCTTCCTGTCTACTATTTGTGGATGACCAATAGGGTTGATGAGTACATAGTCCAAGACTATGCTGACTCTAGTGTGAAGGATACCGGAAAGGATCGCCAGGGGCGAGGAATGGACGTATCTGGATCTGACATGATATGACTGAGTAGATGACTTACATTGGGCTAGGCTTTAACGTGACATGCGCTAATACTTAGACCAAATGGTGGTGTGAGAGAGTGGTGACTTAAACCCCAACCATGGATTTGTCTCGAGGGATGCAGGACCCAATTCCCACCAGCTTGAGTGATTGAGGCCTACCCAAAGAAGTATGGTGCTATGACTTAAAGCATATCTACCATAGAGACTAGCATATGTAGAGTTAGAATCATATTTGCATAATCTGTCTCATGTCATTTCGCATCATGTCACGTTTTGTATCATATGACTTATATATTATGGAATGACTGCCTTGCTGAATTCTTTTGAACTAATTCCTTTCTGTGCAATTGTTTTGTTAGATTTCTCTGCAGGTACCAAAGAAGCTGATGGCTCATACCTCTAGTCGAACTAGGATCCCGCATACTACACTGAAGGTTTTGGCCATTATGAAAGTTACAGTGAAGGTACCGAGGGTGATTACCCTCCGTACCAAGATTAGCCCGACTTTGGTGTGGGAGAGGCCCTGCTTAGTTTCCTTCGTGTACACCTATGAGGACACATTGTATAAGACCGAGGAGACCTCATCTACGTTCCGCTGCCATTGAGGGAGTGACTTCCGCTCACTCTCTCTCTCTCTCTCTCTCTCTCTCTCTCTCTCTCTCTTTTTGGATTATATATATTTTGGTAGCATTTTATTCCGCACTCTGATTATCTGTTTATCTTATTCATGATTCTTTATTGTATGTTTTTACCTTGATTATTATTGTTCATGATTGTGTTATCGTGTATGTGGGAGGCATGGTTGCTCGATACTTGATCCTTGGGACTGTGGATCACATACCCGGGTATGCCTGATGGGGTATCGGCTGGGTGGATGTGTCACTTGGGCATTGATAAAAGAGATAATGCGGTTGGTGCTCCTTCATCGAGTAGAATGTTGGTTGGTTGCCCTAGTTGGATGGACATTGAAAGACCAATGACTTGAGACCCATGTCCTGCTCAGATTGCTACGGAGAATCAGCAGATTTTGTGACAACCTTCGCAAAAGGTTGGTGATAGGGAAATTGAAGTAGCCTTAGAAGATTATGGTGGAAATCCTCCACATCGAGAGCATCTTATTGAGGAGCAACCTGTTGTACAACAACCCCAACAAGTGGATGTTGAAACAACATTAAGGAGATTTACTAGGGTCAGAAAATCAACAATACCTACTAATTATCTTGTGTATTTGCAAGAGTCTGACTATGATATCACTATTGAAACAGATCCTGAAACGTTTTCACAAGCAATGAATAGTGATAAATCTAGTTTGTGGTATGAAGCTATGAAGGATGAGATGGACTCTATGGCACATAATGATGTTTGGCACCTTGTTGAGTTGTCTGAAGGAAAGAAACCAATAGGTTGTAAGAGGGTCTTTAAAACTAAGAAAGATTCATTAGGCAACATTGAGCGATACAAGGGCTGATTAGTTATCAAGGGATTCACACAAAGGAAAGGCATTGACTATAAGGAGACATTCTCTCCCGTGTCAAAGAATGATTCCTTTCACATCATCATGGTGTTAGTTTCCCATTTTGATCTAGATTTACATCAGATGGATGTGAAAATGGCATTTCTCAATGAAGATTTGCATGAGGAGGTATATATGAAACAACCTGAGGGTTTGCTTTGAGTAGTGGTGAACAGTTGGTTTGTAAACTTAAGAAATCCATTTATGGACTTAAGTAGGCGTCTCGATAGTGGTATTTGAGATTTCATGACGTGATCTCTTCATTTGGTTTCGAAGAGAATGTTATGGATCAGTGTATATACCACAAGGTCAGTGGGGGCAAAATCATCTTTCTTGTGTTATATGTAGATGATATTCTATTTGCAACCAATGACTTAAGGTTGCTACATGAGGTGAAAAGGTTTTTGTCTCAAAACTTTGATATGAAGGATATAGGTCAAGCATCTTATGTCATTGGATTAAGATCCATAGGGATAAATCCTGGAGTGTTTTGGGATTATCTCAAGAACCCTATATAAACAAAGTTCTTGAGAAATTTAGGATGAAAGATTGTTCACCAAGTGTTGCACCCATAGTTAAGGGTGTCAAGTTCCATTTGAACCAGTGTCCAAAGTTGGAAATTGAAAAAGATCAATTGGCATACATTTCATATGCTTCTGCAATGGGAAGCTTGATGTATACACAGGTTTGTACAAGACCTGACATTGCTTTCATCGTTGGGATGTTAGGGAGATATCAAAGTAATCCTGACCTAGATCAATGGAGAGCTGCAAAGAAGGTTATGAGGTACCTCCAAGGAACAAAATAATTGATGCTTACATATAGGTATTACGATACTTTAGAAGTTATCAGATATTCAAACTCAGATTTTGCCGATTGTGTTGATTCTTGTAAATCAACATCTAGTTATGTCTTTATGCCAGCTGGTGGGCCATATCTTGGAGAAGTGCTAAGCAAACCTTGTTTGCTACTTCTACCATGGAATCTGAGTTTGTATCCTATTTTGAGGCTACCGTGCAGGGAATATGGTTAAAAAACTTCATTTATGGGCTTAGAGTTGTTGAGTCTATCTCTAGGCCAATGGAGTTATACTGTGATAATACTGCTGAAGTATACTTTGCTAAGAATAATAAGAGTGGAAGTCAAAGTAAACATATTGACATTAAGTACTTAGCAATAAGAGAGCACATTAAAGCAAAGGAATTGCTCATAGAACACATAAGGACTGAGCAGATGATTGCTGATCCGTTGACAAAGGGCATGCCACCTAGAGCTTATGCGGATCATGTTGTCCGTGTGGGACATCGGGAAGATTTATCTTCATGAAAGGTAATTATTATACATTTTGATGTAATGACTGTTATGTAGTTTGTTTCTCATTTCCGTTGTATACATTTATGTTGAGATAACAAATATGTTGTTGGACCAGGAATAAACATTTGAGGTTTATTCATAAAGTTGGGTTTATGCAGGAAAAGAAAGATTGTACTGTGATACATGGAAGGTATTCCCTGAGTTAAAGGTGTCTACTGCCATGATTCGTACAGTTTTTTCTGTTTGAACATTAAGAATTAAGATGTAATGTTGTTTGGGCCAAGTGGGAGAATATTAGATTTTATTTATTTAAATAAATAAAATTAAGATTTTAACTTCTCATAATTATGATGTGGCCCAAACATTATTGGTAATTACAACTTAATTCAAACCGCCTTGATAACTGTTTGGTGATTACCTGGAGGTGTTTGATGGGAACACTATTTCTACAGGGCTCATCTGGACCTATATTCTGAGAAGAAAACATTACGGCAATTTTCTGTAAACTCTGGTCCCCAATTTTATTAATTAGAAAATTCTTTGTCTCTCCATCATTCGGTTGCTAAGGAAAAACTGGAAGACTTGGATTTCTTCGACATCGAAGACGATGACCTTCTCAGGGAGGAACTCGCAAACGACTTCTAGAAACAAGTTTCCATCACTGAAGGTAAGTACCTTATCCTGTCTTCCGCATGATTGAATAAAGAACATGACTAGTTTGGTATGAACTTCAATACTAAGTAGATTGTATACTATGTTGTAGTTCTTACACTCCTCTACTTCTTCGTGGTTCTTAGACTCTGGTGCCACCTCTCATGTTACGAATGGGTCAAGCATTCTCTCTAATGTTACTCATACTTCGGGTTCTACTTTGTTAAGAAAACCTAGAGGGGGGGGGGTGAATAGGTTGCAACTAGTGAAATTGCCCAATTTTTCGGTTTGATTGCAAGTTCAAGATAAATTGAAAATTCAAATGAAATTAAACAATAACAAACAACTACAACACAATAATTTATAGTGGTTCGACTTTACAAGTCTACGTCCACTCCTCTTTTGGCCTCAAGAGAGATTTCCACTAGTGATTCTCTTTCAATACGATAGGTAGAGAATCAAACCCTTACAATATTTATTCAATATAAGGCAAGAGCACCATTTATTATCTTTGTTTATCCTAGGGCAAGAGCACCCTCTTCAATCTTTGTTCACGGGCAAGAGCACCCAAACAATCTTCATTCACGGGAAAGAGTACCCAAACAATCTTTGTTCATGGGCAAAAGTACCCAAAATCAATTCTAATCTACCTAGACTAGAATCAAACAAATATAAGAGAAGGATGTTACCTAACAAGAGGTGTGACACTTTACCTCTTGTGTGAGTGTGATGGAATAAGATTGTATGCTCAAATGAAAATGAATGCACCACCAACGCTTTTAATCACCTCAAGTTTGCTTAACACCTTGGTATGTTCTTCAAGGTTGAGTCCAGATGAGCGACGAAATACAATTAACTTCTTGTAATTTGAGAGTTTGAGAATTGTATAGTGGTAATCACTCAATAGGCAAAGTTCAGACTCTCAAACGGGGTTGGTTGGGCTTATATAGATAGCATTCAATTGCTTGGCCTAACCTCCCAACTGATAGAAACTTCTATGAAATTTCAGTCTAGACAAACATCCGTCTGAATTAGACGGAGCTACGGATGTTCGTCTAAAAAATAGGCGTTTAAAAAATAGGTGTCGGGCTTAAGTTAGAACCAGACAGACGTCTGGCTAGACAGAAATTCCGTTTGGCACTCTGTGACCAGACGAACGTCCGTCTACAGCACAGAGTACATCCTAAGACTTGATTGGGTTTTTGGTATTTCTAACCAACTCTATGCCTCATACACTCTCCTAATATGTCCTAGGTCAATCTAGTGACATGATATGTGTATAATTTAGTGCGATTACATATGAGTGCATGTGGAGGTGTCCTAAGTCCCAAATTTATCTATGTCTTAATCTTGACTTGATTTTCACATCTTCTTGTGCTTTGATCTTGATGCTCATGAGTCTTCTTCCACTCCATTCTTTATGCTCATATTTGACTTAGGTTTCATGTCCATCTTGGCTTGGTCTTGGCCTTGACTTGGGCTAGGTATTTGGCATTGAGTTGAATTAGGTCCACTTGTTCTCATATTGAACTAAACAAACACAACTCAATATAGCCATTAGTAATTCACGTTTGTTATCATCAAAATAAATGAGGCTGATGTGGCAATGCTGACTTGACATTTCCAACATACTCTTATGGTTGGAAATGGTGTGTGCTTGCCTATAACTCATACTGCTTCTTGCACCTTACATGCTGGTCATACTGCTCTGTCACTTACCAATTTTTTGGTAGTTCCAAATATATATGTATATATATATATATATGCGTGGGTGACATAGCGTGTATGCGAGAGCCACACATGGGCGGGAGCGAACAAATCGTTTAGTATATATATATATATATATATATGCGTGGGTGACATAGCGTGTATGCGAGAGCCACACATGGGCGGGAGCGAACAAATCGTTTATCTCCTCACCTTAGACCTTGTGAGTTTTTATTTTTTTTATTTTTTTACCACAGTGTGTGTATGAAGATTTCTTCGGTGATTAACAGAACTGGGTTCTGCCTGAAGGATGTGAGGGTCAAAGTGACCAGATGGACTATTTGGTGACACTTTAAATTATCAAGTCATAAAAGCTTCAAATCCTCATATTTGATTTAACTTCTATTACTTAAAATCCTTCGGTGGCACCATCACATGCCTTTTCGATTCTAATTTAAGAACTTTACAGAACTAAGATGCCCAGCCACTACCTACGCTGCCCTTACGCACACAACTAGCGGGACTTACTTGCAGGACTTTAAGACTAGCACATCAAATCTCTGTATTGTTCAAAATCAGCCAGTACTCAGGCCTTATAGGAGGAATTTTATGCCCAATTTATCCTTATAACAGAAATTAGAACTTCATCTTTAGCTTTTAAAGGTTAGAACTTGATAAAAACAGAGATCAGAAGAAATAAATACAAGAAACAGAATTTACAGATGCAATTATTTCTATTGATGCATGGGGTGCAAAAATTTGTAGAGGGGCCTAGGAGAGATGATAGAAGCACGACTGTAGGCTTTAATCCTCAAATCCTTCTACTAAATTAAAGAACAAAATAAAAATAAGCAGAAACAGGCCCAGAAACTATATCTCAATTACTTAGGGTTCCCTTTCGGGTTCCCGAAAACTAAAGAAAATACTAAGAAGGTAGTGAAGGAATACTAACCATTATGCTGAAATTGTACTATATATTACAAACGGCCATTACATATGCAGAGGTATTAGCTCCTTGAAGATCATTACAAAAGAAAAGAAAACTTTCAAGTTTCTCTCTCAGAGCTCTCAAACTTCAGAAACCAGAGTACAAGATGCGAGGTCTCCAAGATGCGTCTCTTCTTTTCTCTCTTCTCTCCTAGATGTGTGTGTATACGTGTGTTACAAGCTTATTTATAAGCAAAAGAGAAAACCTTATGCCAAAAAACAAAAGAGTAACTTTTTACTATTCAGAAAGGGACATTTACTATTCATCCAGCACCAATTATGTAGTTTTTGTTCAAGTGGCGGAGATTTTTTCTTGATTCACTATTCATGGACAATGATATTTCACGGTTCATGTTTGGATTTTTGCTGTTTTACTATTCATGGACAATTTTGTCCTTCTTATTTTTGAGAAAATCCCAATATGTCCTGCGACTGTTCATCTTATCAATAATTGTGCTGACGCAATGTCTTGTGCTGGCGCATGGGAGAATTATGCTGGAATATTCCGTTGTTGTAGTGTTCTTCTAGAGTCTCCTCGAAGCATTCCATGTGAATAGTAAATTCACTGTTTTCCTCATTGATTTGACTCATTGTGTTAACCCGATTTTATCCAGCAGGGTTTTTACTGAGTTGGTTTTTACTATCCAACAAAGTTTACCAAATATTTTTCATGGTTGGTACTACCATGGAGTCTATTTTATCCCAACTCACGGGTTATAGAAAGAAATGTAATTTTACATGGTCGTCTGATGAACCATGTGGTTCTTTATTGATTGGGCCAAAATCTTAGTGGTTTTGCTAAGGTCCACTAAAACCATGCCTTAGTTTTACGTCATATGGTTGTGAGACGGATGGTGAGGGAATCACCTCTTTATTCAATCTACATCTCCAGTAGATTTTGTGATGTTGACGGAGATTTTTCTTTGTTGAGTCTTCGTCGTACAATTTCGTATCAGAATCTTCTTGTGGGGACAATGTTCTTTCTTGTTCATCCTGTGGGTTTATGGGCCCACGATAGTTTCCGCTAAATTGGGCAAATTATTGTTGAAGAAGATTTTTGACATCTCCTAATATTTCATCCTTAAATGCAGCCATGGTTGTAATTGTATTGTTTGATGGCTCTGCTTCTGTTCCGGATGTGGGAGATGAAATTATTCTTGTATCTCCAGATGATGGAGCAGCTTGTGCTTTGAACATTTGCAAATATGCTAAAAGACTTTTATTCTGAGCTTTCAGCCTCTGTATGGTTCTGTTTTTTGTAGCATTCTCATGGTTGAGGGTATTTATACGCAAAGTGCTACTTGCAATTTGATCCAGTAGAGCTTTGTTCTTCTTCTGCATTTGTTCACATTGTGTACATGATATCTTCCTCTGTGCCATATTTGCAAAAGAGGGTTGTTGTGAAGGAACGGATTGTAATTTGAGATCCATATAATAGTGAGCTCCGAGCATTTGTTTTGCAAATATTTGTGCCTGTTCAAGAGTTTCATATCCCTTGAACAATGGTTGTTCATGTCCTTTTGTGGCATCTATGACATCTTTCCAATTCATGAATATTCCCGTTGTAATTCCTTGGAAGACTACATAAAACTTTGATTTTCCCTTTTTTTTCGCAATTGATCATACAAGAGGGCTGCTGCGTGTATAGAATTGGAGAATCCAGGTGCTATTTTTTGCTGAGAGACACTCTTGTTCGCCATTTGCCAGATGTTATCCAAACAAATTTGTTCTTCATCACTTATCATGTATTCATTGTAATTTTCAAATTTCATGTTCGTATTTTTGAACAAAATATGTCGATCAATTTGGATGGTCTCAGGGGTAGGTATTCTTTGTGAGGAAGAAGGAAAAGTATTTGGAACAGATGGAGATTTTGTTAGGGTATTAAAACTGTTGGGTGTTCTCTGGAAACTAGAAGGCAATTTTCTGGTTTGAAGAGAAAAATTATTCATAAGGTGAGCAGGGGTTATTAAAAGTGGAGATGTGGGGTTTGAACATGTAGAGGGTTGTTCAGGAGATGTGTTACTCTGTTGTATCAACTCACGAAGCATATCGTCTTCCTACAAAATTATCCAGGGTTTGATGTATGCGAGATAATAAATTTGTTGTTTTATTGTCCGTTCCTTTGATGTGCTCTATTTTTATTTTTTCTAAATTTCTAATTTTCTATTGTATTTCATTATTTGATTCTATACTATAGTATAAGGATTCTCCTGTAACTAAGTGTTCAAAATGTTCTGGTTCTATTATACAGAAGTCTTCTATTGTTCCTTTGCATATAGTTTCTACATGGTGTTCATTATGCTGAAGTTGTAGTGGGGGTAATCCACATTGATTTCTAGAGCATGCACAAGTTTGTGTTTGGGGTTATTGTGTTGGTGTGGATTGTAGTTTGTTGACTTTAACTATTTAACCACGAAGAACTGCGGACTAAGATGCAAAGAATTCTTTGTCAGAAATTGTGGGAGTAAGGGTAGAACCGTCAAAGACAAGAAGAGCTTCTTTGGTGAGAAGTATACCATAACTCATAAAGAGGAGAAATTGTAGTCCAAGAAGCATATCAATATGAGAGGGCATGTCATATTTGATAAAGATCATGTAGATAGAGCATTATATGTTATATTGTTTGCAATGATCCCGAAAAGAGATGGTAGAAGGTTTTAGTTGATGAGTATAATAATGTGGAATGTTATCAATCCCACATTAATGATAAATTTTGAAGAAAGATTCTTAGTACAACCAGTGTCAACGGTTGCCATAAGAAAGATTTCTTTATTATTATGTGGCAAAGTGAGTTTAACCTTAACATGAATTGTACGAATTGTCGGATTAGAAGAGCACTGAAAAATAGATTGTTCAATGCGAGAATCAAATTCAGTAATTAATTCATCATTATAGTCAGAAGGTTCATTGTTTTGGCGTAATTGAAGCATGTTTGATATATATCGAAGTTGACGTTGCATTTTAGTCATTTGTGTTTCAAAGTTGCTGAGTTGAGTTTTTATATCAGATATATTGATTTTGATGCTAACAATGTCAGATTTAATATGTGTAACATCTGTAGTTAAATGTTGAATTTGACATGTATGTAAATGTGTAGTGTGTTCTAATTGTGTGAATTGAAGATCAGAAGGAGCAAAAGACAGAGCAATAGAGGTAATAGTTGTTGGAATTTGTGGAATAATTATATTAGGAGAATTTGCTGGGGTTTTGGGGAAAGGAGAAGGTTTTCCTGTTAAACAGGATTTGCATGCTTCTCTATAACATATACTACATTGGTATCTATTTTGTAAGGAGGGCCAAAAGCCACAATATATACATCCTATTTGCAATTTTCCTTTATTATTTTCCCAATTATGCTGACAATTTGTTATTTTAATAGATATGTGTTAATGATAGGTTATGGAATTGTTCTTCTATTTGGGGTATGTCTAGTTCTTATTCTAAGTTTTCTATATCAGGCTGTATATACTTTCTGTATTCGAAATATCTTTATCTATTTCTAATAAGGCATAATTTGTATTTTAACTAAGTAAGCATTTCTAGTATATGTATTTTATAAATTTGAGCAACTATTACTAAAATGTCCAGTATTTCCACATGTGTAACATTTTAATTGTTTAGTATATGATCTTGGATCATAACATCGAACATGTTTATTTTTATCTAAAAATGGTTTTCTAGATGTTGATTTTCGTATAGAATAATTGGATTTTCTAGAATTATTACCATTATTATAACTTCTTTGTGATCTCTGTTCATTTTGTTGATTTTTAATTTGGCTATATCTTTTTGCTTGTTTTCTATAAAATGATATATTTCTATTATATTGTTGTGGTACATACATTATATCACAATAATTATTCTCACCCTTTAATTGTTTTTGTGCTAATTGATCAGCGCATTTGGCTTTTTATGTTTCCATTATACATGTTATTTTAATTCCTAATCCTCGAAAATCAGATCTATTTTTTCTTTGGTCATCTATTGGATTGTAAAATTTATTCCATTCCTCTAATATTTGTTGTCCTAATACTCCTTGTAATTTAAGAAATAATTTTGTACTAATATCCTTATCAAAATATAATCCAGCTTCTATTCCATGATACATATAGTCATTACAGAATTGTTTAATGTATCTATAATTTGTTAAAGACATTTGTTCTAATGTTTTTAAAGCATTTGTTTGTTCAAATATTTTCCCCATACTTGGATCTTTTCCTGTAACAATTTGTCCTACATAATTTAAGAAGTTAAATGGATTATTTTCCATTGTTAATAAATGTTGAAATTCTTGTTTATATTTTTCCCATATTACTTTGGCTAAATCACTTAAATAGGTTTCTAGTCTTACAAATAATTCTTCAGGTGTTAGCCTTTCAATGTCAAAACCTCCTCTATACAAATCATTTACTACAAGTTGTTTCCATACTGATATTACGGAACTCCATTTTTGTAGATCATGTTTTGTAAGATTTAGAATTGAAAGATTATAACGAATCTGTTATGGTTTGAATTTGATTTTTGAATTCAAGTTTTTAATTTTGAATTCAAATTTGAATATTGTAAACGAATATTGTACAACAACCATGTTTATTTATAAATACATAAGACTTACTCGACTTACCCATCAAGGCAAGCAACCTACTTATCAAAAACAGAGTTTTCTTTGCATTCTTTCATGGTATCAGAGCTAAGGTTTATGGTTTGAATTTGATTTTTGAATTCAAGTTTTTAATTTTGAATTCAAATTTGAATATTGTAAACGAATCTTGTACACATGACCATATTTATTTATAAATACATAAGACTTCCCCCCCCGGGGAGCACCCCATTTTTTAAAAACCGAGTTTTCTTTGCATTTTCATGGTATCGAGCTAAGGTTTATGGTTTGATTTTAATTTTTTTTTTTTTTTTTTTTTTTTTTATTTTTTTTTTTTTATAAATGATTCTTGTCCACGCCATATTTATTTATAAATACATAAGACTTACCCATCAAGGTAAGCAACCTACTTATCAAAAACAGAGTTTTCTTTGCATTTTTTCATGGTATCAGAGCTAAGGTTTATGGTTTGAATTTGATTTTTGAATTCAAGTTTTTAATTTTGAATTCAAATTTGAATATTGTAAACGAATCTTGTACAACAGCCATATTTATTTATAAATACATAAGACTTACCCATCAAGGTAAGCAACCTACTTATCAAAAACAGAGTTTTCTTTGCATTTTTTCATGGTATCAGAGCTAAGGTTTATGGTTTGAATTTGATTTTTGAATTCAAGTTTTTAATTTTGAATTCAAATTTGAATATTGTAAACGAATCTTGTACAACAGCCATGTTTATTTATAAATACATAAGACTTACCCATCAAGGTAAGCAACCT
Source organism: Hakea prostrata (assembly GCF_041222555.1). Classification (NCBI taxonomy): domain Eukaryota; kingdom Viridiplantae; phylum Streptophyta; class Magnoliopsida; order Proteales; family Proteaceae; genus Hakea; species Hakea prostrata. The sequence continues at coordinate 57,100,419 of NC_142600.1, read as the reverse complement.
ACTTATCTAAAACAGAGTTTTCTTTGCATTCTTTCATGGTATCAGAGCTAAGGTTTATGGTTTGAATTTGATTTTTGAATTCAAGTTTTTAATTTTGAACTCAAATTTGAATATTGTAAACGAATCTTGTACAACAGCCATTTTATTTATAAATACATAAGACTTACCCATCAAGGTAAGCAACCAACTTATCAAAAACAGAGTTTTCTTTGCATTCTTTCATGGTATCAGAGCTAAGGTTTATGGTTTGAATTTGATTTTTGAATTCAAGTTTTTAATTTTGAACTCAAATTTGAATATTGTAAACGAATCTTATACAACAGCCATGTTTATTTATAAATACATAAGACTTACCCATCAAGGTAAGCAACCTACTTATCAAAAACAGAGTTTTCTTTGCATTCTTTCATGGTATCAGAGCTAAGGTTTTGAGATTTTTTTTTTATTGTAAAAGCTATGTATTACATTGATATCGATTGTAGTAAAGTTGATATACTACATGAATTGAATCTAATACTGAGAATGCCATGTATGATATAATGCCGCTAATGGATCTGGATTGTGACGAAGGAAGACTAAGGTCTGCTGGATGTGACGGGAGGAAGACTGATTGTGGTAAAGTTGATATACTATATGAATTGAATCTAATAATACCGGGAATGCGATGCATGATATAATGCTGCTGCTGGATCTGGATCTGGATTGGATTGGTGAGGGGAGGAAGACTGAGATCTGCTAGATGGATGTGACGGGAGGAAGACTGGATTGGTGACGGGAGGGATCATCAAACTCCCTGGCGACACCGGCGACGCCGCCGCTGCTCCAGGCGTGTACGCACCATAGTCTCAATCTCAAGCTTATGAAACTTGTTGATATGTTTGCGTAGGTTCTTTTTCACTGTAAACACCCGACGGCATAGTGAGATTGAACATTAGTGGTATGCATTCCCGTGCTTGAAATTCCCATATCCCTTATTCACTTTCTTCTCTAGTAGCTTTTGGTAGGCGACCGCCAATGATCGAGACTGCGCCAGTGCTCGAGAGTGGTAACTGAGCTTCATTTTCATTTTCTCGAGTGAGCTTCATTTTCATTATCAAGAATTGTTCCTCGTTCTTGATTTTGAAATTGTATAGGTTCATCTATTGGATATCTCAATCCTCGAGATTTCTATTGTATTGATGTGGGGTTATTGTATCGATATTGTGGTGACCAATAAACATCAGTAGGTTTTGCTGATGGTCTAGGTATATTTGTTCCTGATGTTCTTTGTTGGGAATCAATAGGTATGATTTTGTCCTACACTACTTTGAGTTTCTTGTTGGTCCATATATTCATTATTATGTTGTACATTATTTAAGATGTCTTGTATGTATTCTACTTCTGGACCAATAACATATTCTATATTTGTTTTTACTATAATTTCTTGATATTTTTGTAATGTTAATTGTTTTTTTCTTTTATTATATTTAATTTTTCTATTTCTTTCCTCTAAAATATGTATTATTTTTGCTAAGTTTGCGTTCATATTGATAAATTGATTATTCATTTTTTCCATAGATTTACCAAAATTTTTCATAATAATATTATATTTAATCACTTACAGATTTTGTGTCTGTATCAGTTTTAAATTGTGATACAGTTTTATAATTAGTGAATCTGATTATTGTGTCTCTTTTAGCTGTTTGATATGTAGAATGTTCTGAAGAAGTTAATGTTGTTTGAATATCATTTTGTATTATTTGTGAAATATTCCAAGGTAATCCTACATATTCTAATGAATCTATTTTGGGTGTTGTTATGACTTTAACACCTTTACTTGCCATACTTTCAACTATATCTTGTATATTTATTTTATATTTTGTAGTTGAATTTTGTATTTCTGCTCCTAAAAATTATGTGCAAATTATAAGATTATTTCTAGTAAATCCTTCATATCCTTTAGTTTGTATTCCAATTTGTATATTATTTATAAACGCTTCTTTATCTATTAGCATATCAGGTGTGAAGAATACTAATCCTACATTGTTGTTCATATCTACTTCTATTAATTGTATTATGAAATTTGTATTTTTCCATCTTGAATCGTATATTGTTACTAAAGATTTTGTTCATAAGTGTTTTCTTGTAAGAAATTTTATTCTAATCACAAATATTCCAGTGTGTATTAGTTTAATATTCTTTGATTTTAATAATGTTTTTAGTTTTCTGTCAACTATTAGTAATCTAATTGTTTGTCCTTTTAAACAATTTATGATTTTCATTTTTATGTTTTATGAATACTGTATCTTTTGGAAATTTGGTTGTGTTATAGAATGTTTTGGAGTTTAATAGATTTAATGCATTATTCCTAAATATTTCTATATTTTTATTTATATCAATTATTTCAGTTATTTTATTTTCTTGTGGACTTTCAAATGTTCTGGATGATTGTCCAATCATATTATTTTTGTTGGAAAATGTTCTTAGTGATGAACACATTTGTGTGTGAAATCTTAGGGCATAAAGCATGCATTTTATACACTTAGAATGGAGTTACCTTGGGTTTTATGTTGTTTTTGCAGATTTTAAGACTTTTCAAGACTTAAGCAAATATTTGGAGTTTTGGGCTTGAATCATGCTATTTTACACGTCAAGAAGTCCATTCAAATTCTCAAATGCGAAAATGAGCCTGATCTGGAGCATGATGGGCTAGAGATGTGTGATTACGGGCCAACTCCGAAATATTGAAGAGATAAAGAAGGCAAATTTGATCTACGGCTGAGATTTTAAATCAAATCTATAGAGATATTATTGAGAGAGTCCAGATGGAAAAGAGTCCTTGCATACCTCAATATCTTATTTTCTATTTGGGATTTGATTAAAGAAAGAAAAAGAGGAAAAAGAATTATTTTCAGATAAGGATGAAGCAAAAATCCCGTTTTTGAATGCCTCTGTCCAGTTTCGATCAAACCCTTCATCGAACGGTCATCCGATGTCCGATCGTGCTGATTTTTGGAGGAGAGCTTCACGACTACTTAAACCTCAAATCCAACGGTGGGATTATGCATATGATTTCTCTAAGTCAGCGCGATTAGTACGTCAAAACCCTAATTGGATGAGTCAGATAGAAACCCTGAGTTTTATTCAAATTCAGCCGTGCTTCATATCTCATGTAAACTCTATAAAAGGAGAGCCTACTCCATCAAAGGAGAACGTGTCTTAGAGCTTAGTAGAAGCATTCTTTCTTCTCTCTTCAGTTTATTTATGTTTTCTCTAGTTTTCTTTGCTTGCATTAGTGAGATTTAAATTTCTAGATTCAATGTTTAAGTTTAATTTTTTTATGTAATGCAATTCAAGTTCAAGCTTCAAGTTCGAGTTTCAATTTTTTTAGATTCGTTTTTCTCTGGGTCTAGCAATTGCAGATTTAGATCATTCTAGATCTAGATCTGGTTGTTAGGGTTGGTTGAGATTCGAATCGTTTGTTCAATTCGCAAGTAAGTAACCTTCTTTATTAATCTTCTCTCCTCCCTCCATTCCCGCTTCTATCTACCCCTCCATATTCTTAATTTAGGATTTACTTTCAGCATTATTTATTGTTCTACCTATTCATTCATAATCTCGGACCACATAACCGGAGCAAGCCTACAGTCGTGCCTCTGCTTCTGGTGACGGGTGGTGTTGCATCTGCATTTTAGCTATTTCCTTTTCTTTTTATTGCTTTGTTTATTGCTTTGTTATTTACTTTCTGTTATTTATTGTTCTGCCTATTCATTCATAATCTCGGACCACATAACCGGAGCAAGCCTACAGTCGTGCCTCTGCTTCTGGTGACGGGTGGTGTTGCATTTGCATTTTAACTATTTCCTTTTCCTTTTATTGCTTTGTTTATTTCTTTGTTTATTGCTTTGTTATTGTTCGCATTTTTTTCCTGTCTTTTATTTATGCATTGATTGTGTTTAATTTATTTTTCGTTTCAATTCGATTGCATTAGATATATAGATTAAGATCGTTTAGTTTAGTTAATTAGTTAACAAAAAAATTGAATCATTCCACTCTTGCATTACTATTAAGAAGTTCAAATTCTAAGTGGCATATCTCCCTGAGATCGACCCGTTAGCTACACGATACCGTGCGCTTGCGGTTACTTTTAAAATTCTACAAACACTTAGCATTTTGCTCATCTTTTTGCTATTAAGAATGTTGCTAATTTCTTTGTATGTTGAAGTCTGTTTTCACTTATTTGTTTATTAATATCTAGATTTTGCAGTTTTGTAAGTATTTCATTTATATCTGTTTTCTTCGGTTGTACAGAGTGTAATTGGAGAATGTCTTGTTGAAGTTGATCTATTTATTTTAATATTCTAAGTTATAAGAGTATTATTACATATTTTTTGTTTTATCATTATATTATCTATATTTTGACTAGCTTCATGTTTGGTTAATTCTTCTGGATTATTATGATATTCTGTAGTTGTGTCTAATATTTGTTCATAAAATGAATCTGTTAAATGTGTCATTTTAATTTCCTATTAATTTTATTAATTGTTCGAGTTTTTCAACTTTTTGTTCTACTCTTTCTATTGTTTGCATTATTTCATCACATCTAATATTTACATCATCACATATTTTATTTAATAATTCAAAGATTTCTCTATATTTGATATGTCTAGTTTGCTCTTGTTCGAAGAAGAATATTAATTTGTGTATGTCTTCACTTGTCGGTAATTGTTGTATTTTTAATTAGTTTGTTACAGACATAATTTGTGCTAATTCACTTTTTATATAGTCTTGATTTTGTCTAAATATTATTAGTTCATTTTTATAATTATTTGTTTCTTTTATTTATATCTTTAAAATTCGTGTCTCACTATCTTCATTATAAATAGTTGTATTTAATTCATTTAGTTCTGGCTTTATATATTTTTGAATATTTCCATAAATATTTATTAAATTCTTAATTTGTTCACATAATTTTTGATTATTTCTTTCAATTTTATTCATATGTTTTCTATATTTTTTAACTATAAATTCATGACTTTTATTCATAATATTATAAATTCTGTTATAACTTTATTGAATTCTTGTTATTAATAAAACAAGTTCATTACAAATATTACTATGATTTAAGATTTCAATTTTAAGTTCATGTTTTTTTATTTCTAATATCTCAAACATGTTTAATATTTTATCATAAGGATCAAATCCTATTGATGAGGGACTTTTATATCTCATTCTTTTTATAATATCATACCAAGGTAATTCTGTTTATTTTTTTATCAAAATGATTTACTGCTAAATATATCCAATATACCTGTCTTTGGTTTTTAAACTTATTCCTTAATTGTTCTTTTTGTACTATAATATTGGTTGGTTTGATAGAAGACGCTATCTTATCAAAGATAAATTTGCAGATTTCTATTGGAAGAGTTATTCCTTGTTCAACATATGGTTATGAGAGTTTTATAATATTCATAATAGACTTATAATATTCCAATAAATTACAAAAGACATCCTTTATATGTGAAAATGTATTACAATTATGCAAAAGATGAATATAAACAGTAAAATTATCTACTACTTCTTTCATTACGTAAAATATAAATTTCTTCTAGAAAGACAATAAAGAAGATTATCTATTAAAGCATGCATGATTGAGACTGATCAGAAAGCCAAAATGTGAAAAATAAAGTGAATAGTAAAGTGAATAGTAAAGTGAATAGTAAAGTGAATAGTAACTTACGCGTGAACAATGATTTTGTGTATTCCTACTCAGTACTACCGTCATAATTGAGACTTGTTTCTTGGGCCTAATGCAAATTACACTAATGCAAATGAAAAGATATTGAAGGTTTTCTTTCCTTTGGTCATTACTGGCTTTTTAAGTCATCCCGTCGAACAACCAAAGGCGCAAAACACCAGAGAGATAATTTAAGGCACACATGCCGGACTTATGGTCAACTGTAGCTCTGAAATTATAACCGTAGAGGCGACCATACGGATTTACAATTTGCTGTTCCAAAGTTTAAAAATACTAAGGGTCTTTAGAAGACTCTTTTTGGGATGCATTCCTAAGGAAACTGTCAAGAGACTCCCAGAGTTTGATTTTAAGGGAATTGATGACCTTCATAATATCTTAATGTAATGCGATGCAATGACATGATCGATAAAAACCACGCATTTATACTATATATATATCTCAAACGTAATCTTCTATCAGTTTCTCAACTTGCTAGTGACATGAATTTTATAGGGATGGTTTTCTTGTTAAGGATGCTCTCTCACAGAAGATATTGGTGTTAGGAAATGCCATGTCAGTACTGCCACATCAACCTCCATTAGTTTTGATGATAACAAACATGAATTACTAATGGCTATATTGAGTTGTGTTTGTTTAGCTCAATAAGAGAGCAAGTGGATCAAATCCAACTCAATGCCGAATACCTAAGCCCAAGTCAAGGTTAAGACCAAGCCAAGATGGACATGAAGTTTAAGTCAAGATGAGAATGAAGAATGGACTGCAAGAAGACTCAAGAACATCAATATCATCAACTCAAGCTCAAGCAAGAAAGCTTAGCAAATTAGGACTTGAGTCACTTCATGTACACTCATATGTAATTGCACTTGACTGTACACATATCATGTCCTTAGACTGACCTAGGACATTTTTGAAGAGTGTATGAGGCTTAGGGTTGGCTAGACCCTAAAAGCCCTTTAAGTCTTTGTATTTCCCTATAATAAGCATTTTTTGCTTCAGAAGGAGCTTCATCTGGCCCCAGACGGACGTCCATCTGGTCACAGAAGTTTAGACAGAATTTTCGTCTGGTTAAAAATGCCCCAACGACTATTTTTAACGGCTACATCTTAAATGAGACAGACGTCTATTTGAGTTAGATGGCAGTTCGTCTGGGCTAAATTATGTCTGTTTTCTATCGTTGGAGGTTGGGCTAAGGCACTTGAAGGCTATCTATAAACAAAATTCACCCCATTTGAGAGCCTTAACCTTGTCAATTAATCGACTACTCCCCAAGTATTCTCAAGCTCTCAAATTATAAGAAATCATTTGTTTTGCCCCTCACCCTTACTCCATCTTTGAAAAACATACCAAAGTATTTAAGCAAACTCATTGGAGCAAAGCTTGAGGTGATTGAAGGCTCTTGTTTGAAGGTTGTTGGTGGTGCAAATCATATCATTTGGGCATACAACTCTCATTACATCACACTCACAAGAGGGGTAAAGTGTCACACCTCTTGTTATGTAATCTCTAACCATCTATTGTATTTGCTTGTCTTCAACTCTAAGTCTAGGTAGACTAGAATTGGTTTTGGGCATTGATATGGAGAAAATATGACCGAACCTGGTTCAAACTTGGTTCGATCCTCGACTTCGGTCGGGACGAAAGGAATCAACTAGCTTCCGAGCGAGCCGGGTCAGGAAGATGGCTTGCTGAGGAAGGAAACTAACTCAGTCACAAGCACGCCCTAATCCGATACGATCGGAATAGGTTAATCAACCTAGAGACATCTAGCAGCATTTGGCGGCTGTCACTCATCGCTATTATATGGATAACTACCATATAACGATCGTATTATCGAAGGAGTCATCTACTAGTCCAACCTAGTAGAGATCTATCGCTCAACGGATCTATCTGTTAAGATCCAACGACTATCCGAAGAAGGCTCAAATACATCCAACGAAGGAGATTCGAAGGTACACTCGATATAAGACATCACCTACTCACAAGGTAGGGGGACTGATACAATCTGAATCGTATTCTTGTTATTCATTCCTTAACGCTGTGCTCTAGCAGAGCCGTTTGTGATTAAGTTCATCAACTGACTTAGCCTTCGGAGGTGGACTCCCGATCCCAGCGGTCGGGCCACATCTGACGTTCGTTTTCGCAGGTCATTCTCAGGAGATCTAAGGGCTGAGCAGATTTCGGACGCATCATTTGGCGCCGTCTGTGGGAAACGTTTCAGAAAGCCATGGTGACTAGATCATCAGTAGCAGCGGCTGCTGAGGCCCAGCGAGATGCTGGCGTCCAAATTCTCGGAGTAAATAATCCAGATATTCTAGAGGGAAGTCGACCCCATGAAGTGCGGGAAGATGGTGGTCAAGGAGGTAATAATCCTCCGGATCCACTCCAGTATCAACTGGATCAACTGAAACTCCAGATGTTGGAGGTAAGTCAAGCACTTTGTGTGCTAACCAGACAAGTGGTGGCACCGCAAGCACCCGTTCATCGTGATGCAAAAAAGTGCGCGTTATAGAGGGAGCAGCGACTGATCGATGAATAGAATGTCGGTCAAAACTTCCGGGAAGGCGACCGGTGGCTAGAAAGAGAACCTAGGAGAACTGGAGAACTCCCTAGGCGAGACGATCGGTTCGACGGGCCGCTAGGAAGTACGACCGATTCAAATACAAGGCTGGCTGCAGGAGTATGAACTCACTCACCAACTATCAGACGTGTTGCTCGAGAAAATGATCGTGCTACTCGATAAAATGATCGTGTTGTCGGAGATCGGTCAGCACATATTGGTCAAGAATTGGCCAATATAAATCAAAAGCTCGGACAATTGACGAGGGGGAGGATAACCGATGATATTTATTAGGTTATTCGAAAAACTCCGTTTGTCGGGCCCATAGCCGGATATCAGTTTCCTCACAATTTCCATTTGCCGACTTTTTCCACGTTCGATGGTTCGGGAGATCCCACCGCTCACATCAGTTATTATCAGCAGACTATGGCTGTTGTGGGTAATTTGGATGAAATCTTTTGCAGGGTTTTCGGTTCATCCTTGACGGGAGCAGCACAGAAGTGGTTTTCAAATCTCCCGTCGGGGAAGATCGTAGATTTTGAAGCATTGGCGCGCAAATTCATAGGGCAATTCCAAGTGCAATCCAAATCAAAAAGACCAAGGAGACCTTGTTCACTATTAGATAAGGGAAAAGTGAATCGATTCGGGAATACCTGAAAAGATTTAGCAGGGTTACAATGGAGATAGAGAATCTAGATGAGCAAGTGGCTAAAACTGCTTTGTTCAATGGACTCACTAACCGACGACTCTTGGAGTTATTACTTCAAGATATGCCTACCATTTATGCTGAACTGGTGCAAAGATGCCAAAAGCAGGCAGAGGCCACGAAGATCCTAGACGCACGCCAGGGGGATAATAAAGCCTCTACAAAAGAATAGAAGGATCCTGAGAACAGAAGCCGAAACAGAATGTTCGTGATCGAGTCGGGAAGCCTCACCAGGCGTGGCGCCAAAGATCTCCCAGTAAAAGTGAGTATACTCCATTAAATACTCCTCGGGCTGATATTTTAAATATTATTAAGAAACAGAATATCTTAAAGTGGCCTCCAAAGCTTCCCACCAAGCCTGGGGAGCAAGATCAAGAGAGGTATTGCCGTTTCCACAAGGATTACGGTCACTATACCAATGATTGTAGACATTTAAAAGCAGATATTGAAAGATTGATATCTGAAGGGCACTTGTCCAATTTCGTCAGAGGAACACACAGGTAACAAAAGGGAACGCTCGGTTAGTCCAGAACAACCGGCGGAGGCTCCAAAATCTAAGAAAGGTAAGGAGGTGATCGATGCCACTCGGTCACCCATACTAACAATATTTGGAGGTCCCGAACCTGAGTCACTCCGGAAGCTGAAAGCCAAATCCAAGTTTGTTGGGACAGGAGAAACGCAGAAGCGTAAAAGGCCGAATGGTGAGGGTTCGATCAACTTCGGTGAGGAAGATGAAAGAGGCATCTATTTACCTCATGATGATGCCATAGTCATCAAGGTAGAAATTGTGCGCCGTGAAGTACATAGGGTGTTAGTTGACACCGGATCTGCTATAGACCTTTTATCTTATGCAGCTTATTAAAAGCTTAAAGTGGATGAAGACTTGATGGAGCCCTCATCCACGCATCTATATGGCTTTGCGGGATCGTCCGCAATAGCGGAAGGATCAGTATAGCTAGACCTATCGATTGGAAGCTTCCCCAAAGAGGCTACTGTTCGGGTAAACTTCTTGGTGGTTCGAGAGCTTCTGGCTTACAATGTAATCCTCAGAAGGCCATCCTTATCAAAGTTAGGTGCTATCGTTTCAACAAAGCATCTAAAAGTAAAATTCCCGACAGAGATGGGGATCGGTCAAGTCTCATCTGACCAAAGAATCTCTCGACAATGCTATGTAGCATATTTGAAGGATAAGGAGGGCCCAAGAAAGGTAACTGCGTTACCAATAGAAGTACGAGATGTTCGGGATGAAGCAGAAATGCAAAGGCCCGAGCTGGTAGAAAAGTTGGAACAAGTCCAGCTGTATCCCGATGATGAGAAAAGAATTACTTATATCGGATCTGAGCAGTTGGAAGAATTCAAAAAGGAGTTGAAGATTTTTCTTCAACAAAATAGCGATGTGTTTGCATGGTCTGCGGACCACATGCTAGGAATTGATCGGCAAGTTGCAGAGCACAAACTTTGGATAGATCCAAAGGTGAAACCAGTTATTCAGAAGAGGAGAAATTTCTCCATAGAAAAGTACAAGGCCGTTCGGGGCGAGGTTGAAAAGTTGAAGAACTCTGGTTTCATTGAACCCACTGAATGCCCAATCTGGTTGGCCAACGTGGTAATGGTCAAAAAGGCGAATGGAAAGTGGAGGATGTGTACAGATTGCACAGATCTCAACAAAGCTTGCCCTAAAGACTGTTACCCGTTGCCCAGGATTGATCTGTTGATAGATGCAACAGCAGGCTATGAAACATTGAGTTTCATGGATGCATACTCAGGATACAACCAGATCCTCATGAACAAAGAGGATGAGAAGCTTACGGCTTTCATGACTAATCATGAGAGTTTTTATTACAAAGCCATGCTGTTTGGCCTGAAAAATGCAGGGGCTACTTATCAGAGGGCCGTCAACAAAATCTTTAAAGACTTGATCCGGAAGAGTGTGGAAGTGTATGTTGACAATATGCTGGTGAAAAGCACTGCTAGAACAAAGCACATAGAGGATTTAGCGAAGTATTTTCAAGTACTACGAAAATATCAAATGAAGCTGAATCCTGAAAAATGTGCCTTCGGGGTTTTGTTGGGAAAATTCTTAGGCTTTATGGTATCACAAAGAGGTATTGAGGCTAACCCAGCCAAAATACAAGCTTTGATTGATATGGAAGCCCCCAAGACTGTTCGAGATGTGCAAAGCTTAATGGGGAGAGTAGTCGCGTTGAATCGTTTCATCTCACAGTCGGGAGAAAAGTGCCTACCTTTTTTCAAAGCACTCAAAGACTTGAGGGGTAGTAAGGAGGCAAAATGGACTGAGGAGTGTCAGAAAGCTTTCGAAGATTTGAAGGAAACACTGGGAAGACCACCGCTATTGTCCCGACCCGAGAAGGGAGAAATTTTACAGCTATATTTAGCAGTATCCCCTTCGGTAGTAAGCGCAGTACTTGTTCGGAAAAAAGACAAAAAGCAGTGGCCAATCTATTATGTCAGCCATGTATTACTTGACGCGGAGACACGATACTCTCAGATCGAAAAGCAGGCTCTGGCTCTTATGATAGCAGCTAGAAAACTACGGCCATACTTTCAGGCTCATCTAATCGAGGTATTTACTACTTTTCCCCTTTGTAAAGTTCTTCGTAAACCTGACTTATCTGGAAGAATGGTCGCTTGGTCGGTCGAACTTAGTGAGTTCCAAATAAGCTTTAAGCCTCGAACGGCAATTAAAGCTCAAATATTGGCCGATTTCGTAGTGGAGACAACAACACCGATCGAGGAAATTGCCGAACCCACTTTTCCAACCATGTGGGAGGTATACGTGGATGGTTCGAGTAATAACCAAGGAGCAGGAGCTCGAATTCTTCTGAAAAGTCCAGCAGGTTTTATTATTCGATATGCATTAAGATTCGCATTCGAAGCAAGTAACAATGAGGCAGAGTACTGATGAGCACATTTATGTGTGAAATCTTAGGGCATAAAGCATGCATTTTATACACTTAGAGTGGAGTTACCTTGGGTTTTATGTTGTTTTTGTAGATGTTAGGACTTTTCAAGATTTAAGCAACCATTTGGAGTTTTGGGCTTGAATCATGCTATTTTACACGTCAAGAAGTCCATTCAAATTCTCAAATGCGGAAATGGGCCTGATCTGGAGCATGATGGGCTAGAGATGTGTGATTATGGGCCAACTCCGAAATATTGAAGAGATAAAGAAGGCAAATTTGATCTACGGCTGAGATTTTAAATCAAATCTACAGAGATATTATTGAGGGAGTCCAAATGGAAAAGAGTCCTTGCATACCTCAATATCTTATTTCCTATCTTGGATTTAATTAAAGAAAGAAAAAGAGGAAAAAGAATTATATTCAGAAAGAAAAAGAGGAAAAATCCCGTTTTTGAATGCCTCTGTCCAGTTTCGATCAAACCCTTCATCGAATGGTCATCCGATGTCCGACCGTGCTGATTTTTTGAGGAGAGCTTCACGACTACTTAACCCTCAAATCTAACGGTGCAATTATGAATCTGATCTCTCTAAGTCGGCGCGATTAGTACGTCAAAACCCTAATTGGCTGAGTCGATAGAAACCCCTGAGTTTTATTCAAATTCAGCTGTACTTCATATCTCATGTAAACTCTATAAAAGGAGAGCATACTCCATCGAAGGAGAAGGTGTTCTAGAGCTTAGTAGAAGCATTCTTTCTTCTCTCTTCAGTTTATTTAGGCTTTCTTTAATTTTCTTTGCTTGCATTTGTGAGATTTAAATTTCTAGATTCAATGTTTAGGTTTAATTTTTTTATGTAATGCAATTCAATTCAAGTTCAAGTTTCATGTTCAAGTTCAAGTTTTTATATTCGTTTTTCTCTGGGTCTAGCGATTTCAAATTTAGATCATTCTAGATCTAGATCTGGTTGTTAGGGTTGGTTGATATTCGAATCGTTTGTTCAATTCGCAAGTAAGTAACCTACTTTATTAATCTTCTCTCCTCCCTCCATTCCCACTTCTATCTACCCCTCCATATTCTTAATTTAGGATTTACTTTCAGCATTATTTATTGTTCTCCCTTCCCCTGAATCCTTGATCAGAGATGCCTACAGTCGTGCCTCTCTTTGGTTAAGGCTTCCTTTTCCTTTTATTGCTTTGTTTATTGCTTTATTATTTACTTTCTGCCTATTCATTCATCCTCTCAGACCACATAACCGGAGCAAGCCTACAGGCGTGCCTCTGGCTTCGGTGACGGGTGGTGTTGCATCTGCATTTTAGCTATGAACTAAATTTTACTGACTGCTTTAACATACTAACTGGTTTTATTTTTTTTCCTTTTTATTTTTATTGTTCGCATTTTTTTCCTTTTATTTATGCATTGATTGTGTTTAATTTATTTTTCGTTTCAATTTGATTGCATTAGACGTATAGATTATGATCGTTTAGTTTAGTTAATTAGTTAACAAAAATTGAATCATTCCACTCTCGCATTACTATTAAGAAGTTGAATTCTAAGTGGTATATCTCCTTAAGATCGACCCGTTAGCTACACGATACCGTGCACTTGCGGTTACTTTTAAATTTCAGAAACAAGTTTTTGGCGCCGTTGCTGGGGAGGTATTAGTCCACTTTGTTTTTCTCATTCTTAAGTAAATCGAAGTTATTTAAAAAAAAAAATTTCAAAGATATTACTCTTAACTTAAGTAGAGATAAAAACGTATAGTAGTCCCCACTCTACTGCAGAATCCCCAGGATTCGATTGTAGGTGGCTCCGAAGACTATACGGATTCCCTTGTTCAAGATGTATATTTGTTCCTTAGGGAGTTTGAGGAGGTTTGTGTCCTTATGAAGGTACAACAACTCACTGATGATGCCGTAAGACTACGGTTTATTACCTTTGCATTAAAGGACCAAGCCAAAAAGTCTATTCTTGAAGAAATTCTTTCCTTTCTCTAAGACGAATAAAATAAGAAATGATGTTCTTCAATTTCGTCAAAAACCCAATGAGTCATTTGCTAAGGTAATGGAGAGGTTCCAAAGCCTTCTCCAAGAATGCCCTCACCATGGTATAGAATTATGGCATTTATGTCAAATAATTTATGAGGGTATCGATTATCAAACAAAGCAACTCTTGGAATCTATGTGCCCCACAGGATTTACATCATTCACTGATGATTCTGAAGCTTGGGAATTTCTTTTAGATCTAGCAGATAGAACTAGAGAATGGGAGTCAACCCAAGAGTCTGAAAGGACTAGTAGGGGATATTTTGTTGATAGCCAAATTCATAAGGAAGCACAAATAGATAATCTTTTAAAAAAGTTAGAGACTTTGGTAGTTAAGGCTGCACCACCATCACCAAGTCAAGCACATTTTATTGACAATTCTATTGCTGTGTGCATGGTGTCAATCTCCTACACAGGTAATTGAGGAATGTCATAGCTATTCTGGAGGCCAACATAAAAATGTCAGTGCGATGTTTCCAAACCCGTACAGTAACACGTACAATCCTGGGTGGAAGAATCATCCTAACTTTTCATGGTCTCAAGGGCAAAACCAAAATGGATTAAACAATTATTCCACACAAAATCACTTTGGTGCCCCTCAAAAGCAAAATGCCCAATTTTCTCATAATCCAAATGTCCAGTTCCCTCAAGCCCCAAATTTCCAGAATGCCAATTTAGCTAGGCCTGTAAATCCACCAAATGTGCCTCATATGCCTCACATTGCACAAAATCAATCATCACCTGGTTTCAACAGAGGTAACAATCCAGAGTTTTCTCGTCTCTCTTCCTTAGAGAAGAATATGGAAGTACTTTCCAGCACCTTCATGACTTCTATGCATAATATGAAAAAACAAATTTTCACTCTTGCCAGTGCTTTGTCTAAGCGAGAAAAAGGTAAAATGCCTAGCCAACCTGAGTTAAATCTTAGGATTCAGCTTCAACAAAGACCACCAAATCAAGTCAACCAAGTTGAATCCTCCCATTCTTCTTTAGCTTCAATTAATTCGTGTCTTGCATTGAGAAGTGGGAAAGGATATTTAACAAGTGAGTCACATATCAACGAAAAGAGCGAGATTAGTGACCACTGTGATGAGGAGACTGTTCAAGTATCTCCTAATAAAAGTTTGTCTGAGGAACCCATAGAAGTTGAGGATGAGCCAGTTGCTTTAGCAGTACCTAAGTTTGGTGAACCACTATCATAAACTATGAGAAAAGAGCAAATTTCAAATGAGAGTCCTTATGTTCCTAAGGCCCCTTATCCTAGTCATCTAGTTAATAAGAAGAAGACTGCGCAACTATGGAGAAAATTTTTGATGTCTTCAAAAAGATAGAAGTGAATATCCCTCTTTTGGATGCCATATCCCAGATCCCCGCCTATCCAAAAGTGTTGAAAGATTTATGCACTCATAAAAGAATCACTAGCATTCGCAAAAAGGCGTTCTTGGCAGGTAACATTAGTTCCATAATTACTCAACCTGTAGCAACCAAGTATAAGGATCCAGGGAGCCCCACCATAGCTTGTATCATAGGCAATACACACATTGAACATGCTTTACTTGATCTTGGTGTAAGTGTGAATCTTCTGCCTTACCATGTTTATAACCAACTAGGATTGGGAGAATTGAAAGCAACTAGAACTACTCTTCAGTTGACAGATAGGTCAGTTAAGATTCCTAAAGGGATGGTTGAAGATGTTTTACTGAAAGTGGGAAAATTTATTTTTCCAGATGATTTCATTGTGCTAGATACTAAACCTTTTTCAATCAAGGATGAAATCCCAATAATTTTAGGAAGACCATTTTTTGCTACTAGTAATGCATTAATCAATTGTTGAAATGGTCTTTTAAGGTTGTCTTTTGGAAATCGAACTGTGGAATTTAATATATTTAGGATAGGGAAACAACCACAAATAGAAAAAGTGCTTGAGGAATCTTTTGATTTTCCTAATGATGTGATTACCAACTTTGAGATTGATTTTGATTATGAATTTCAAGAATGTATGGATATGTTGGATGATGAGAGTGAAACTTTCTTTTCTGAAGTCTTAAATTTTCACACTCCTTTGGAGCCTATTAAATCTCTATCCATCTCCATCTCCATTCCCAAGCCCTCAATAATTGAACCCCCCAAGCTAGAATTGAAAGAGTTGCCTTCTAATTTGAAATATGCTTTATTGGAACAAGATAATACTCTTCCTGTCCTTGTTGTCTCTGATTTAACTTCTGACAAAGCAGAAGAGTTGATCACACTGTTGAATGATAATAGAAAAGCATTGGGTTGGTTTGTCACTCATATCAAAGGTCTAAGCTCTTCCATTGAACAACATCATATTCATCTTATGAAAGATGCAAAACCTTCTAGAGAACCTCAACGTATGATGAGAATTTTCTTTAACATTGTGAATGTTTTTCTTGAGATCTTTAGAGATGATTTTTCGATTCACGGTTTTTCTTATTTGAAGTGCCTTCCCCATCATACATTGATATTGAAGATAAGACTAAAGCTTCCCATGATAAGCACATCTTGACTGAAAGGTATACCCCTCATTTGTCTTCTTTGTTTAGCATACATGCATTGAGGACATTGCATTATTTAAGTGTGGGGGGGGGGGGGGGTATAGCTGCGTTGTGAATTTTAACTTTGACTTTTGGTTATTATACATATTCTTTCAATTGCTATGATGTGTGAAATGAGAGTGATTTTGGTACCCATCATGAACACATAAAAACCCTGTTGAGAGGAAGGTACTTGTATATATGTTGAGATGAGACTTTCCTTAGAAAAATAAAAGGCCCTTAACTTAAAGCGTTGAATCATCTATGAGTTTTGTGGGTCCTTGTTTCTTTGGCTAGAAGTTGAGATCAATTTTGTGTATGGCATGACAAAAGAAGAAAAAGAAAAGAAAAAAAAAGAGTAGAAAGTAAAAGTTGAATTCTTTGGAACTAGACAGGGCACTCCGACTCAGGAATCGAGGTGACTTGATCGAAACTCTTAGGAAGGAGATTATTGAAAAGAACTCTGGCATCACTGTCTATGTGGGCAATGCAAAGCAAAGCTACAAAGTAACTTGGGTTTTTGGTGTCTGCTCCACCATGTCATTCAAGCCAACCGTAGTGGAGTAATGTAGAGTTCACTACTCAAAAGAAAAAAAAGAGAAATAAATACAAGTGTCATCAATGCCTTGGTAAAATTGTTTGGTCAAAAATACTTCAAAACCTTAGTCCTTGGTCCCCTTACTTTATGAGTGGTTTTGCTTAAATAAGAGGTGTACTTGAAAGATATAAGGTGAGTCCTTGATTGAGATATATGCTAAGTCTCAACAATCAATATGGGGTAATAAAGTTCAAGTGTTGGGGATCTTAAATCAATGGTGAGAAAAATTGTCATAGCTATTGATCCTGTATGAGTACTTACCAATTGTTAGAGTTGGAATTTGCAATGTTTTATTTTGAGCTGAATTGGAATTTTGGATGTATATTCACTGCAAACATCCACGAGACAAAACTCGTCCTCTAGGGGTAACCTAGTGGTTTAAAGGCTTGTTGCACATGCTAAGTGTAATCGTGATTCCTACGAAAATGAGTTAGGATTTAATTTGTTGCACTAGTTTCTTACCTGCATTTGTATTTTTCTTTAATTTTTGCTTGAGGACAAGCTTAGTCTAAGTGTGGGGGACTCAGATGAGCACATTAATGTGTGAAATCTTAGGGCATAAAGCATGCATTTTATACACTTAGAGTGGAGTTGCCTTGGGTTTTATGTTGTTTTTGCAGATTTTAGGACTTTTCAAGATTTAAGCAACTATTTGGAGTTTTGGGCTTGAATCATGCTATTTTACACGTCAAGAAGTCCATTCAAATTCTCAAATGCGAAAATGGGCTTGATCTGGAGCATGATGGGCTAGAGATGTATGATTATGGGCCAACTCGGAAATATTGAAGAGATAAAGAAGGCAAATTTGATCTACGGCTGTAATTTTAAATCAAATCTACAGAGATATTATTGAGAGTCCAAATGGAAAAGAGTCCTTGCATACCTCAATATCTTGTTTCATATCTTGGATTTAATTAAAGAAAGAAAAAGAGGAAAAAGAATTATATTCAGAAAGAAAAAGAGGAAGAATCCCGTTTTTGAATGCCTCTGTCCAGTTTCGATCAAACCCTTCATCGAACGGTCATCCGATGTCCGATCATGCTGATTTTTGGAGGAGAGCTTCACGACTACTTAAACCTCAAATCCAACGGTGGAATTATGCATCTGATCTCTCTAAGTTGGTGTGATTAGTACGTCAAAACCTTAATTGGCTGAGTCAGATAGAAACCCTGAGTTTTATTCAAATTCAGCCGTACTTCATATCTCATGTAAACTCTATAAAAGGAGAGCATACTCCATCAAAGGAGAAGGTGTTCTAGAGTTTAGTAGAAGCATTCTTTCTTCTCTCTTCAGTTTATTTAGGCTTTCTTTAGTTTTCTTTGCTTGCATTTGTGATATTTAAATTTCTAGATTCAATGTTTAGGTTTAATTTTTTTATGTAATGCAATTCAAGTTCAAGTTCAAATTTTTAGCTTCGTTTTTCTCTGGGTCTAGCAATTTCAGATTTAGATCATTCTAGATCTAGATCTGGTTGTTAGGGTTGGTTGAGATTCGAATCGTTTGTTCAATTCGCAAGTAAGTAACATTCTTTATTAATCTTCTCTCCTCCCTCCATTCCCGCTTCTATCTACCCCTCCATATTCTTAATTTAGGATTTACTTTCAACATTATTTATTGTTCTCCCTTCCCCTGGATCCTTGATCAGAGATGCCTACAGTCGTGCCTCTCTTTGGTTAAGGCTTCCTTTTCCTTTTATTGCTTTGTTATTTACTTTCTGTTAGTTACTTTCTGCCTATTCATTCATCCTCTCGGACCACATAACCGGAGCAAGCCTACAGGGGTGCCTCTGGCTTCGGGGACAGGTGGTGTTGCATCTGCATTTTAGCTATGAACTAAATTTTACTGACTGCTTTAATATACTAACTGATTTTATTTTTTTTCCTTTTTATTTTTATTGTTCGCATTTTTTTTCCTTTTATTTATGCATTGATTGTGTTTAATTTATTTTTCGTTTCAATTCGATTGCATTAGACGTATAGATTAGGATCGTTTAGTTTAGTTAATTAGTTAACAAAAATTGATTCATTCTACCCTCGCATTACTATTAAGAAGTTGAATTTTAAGTGGTATATCTCCTTGAGATCGACCCGTTAGCTACACGATACCGTGTGCTTGCGGTTACTTTTAAATTTCACAAACAAGTACGAGGCCCTAATAGCTGGACTTCGATTGTCAAAAGCATTGGCGATAGCAGACTTGACTATTTTTAGTGATTCACAGCTTATTGTCAATCAAGTACAAGGGGAGTATGGCATTAAAGAACCTCGATTACAAAAGTATCAAGAGATTGTGCAAGCATTGCAGAAAGAATTTAGGAATCTAAAAGTATGTCAGATTCCAAGAAAGGAAAATACAATGGCAGATGAGCTATCAAGATTAGCCAATGCCAAAGAAAAGAATTTAGACCTTCAGTCTACATAGAAGAAGTAACTTTCCCAAGTTATCCAGAAAAGGAGATATCCTATATTGAAGCAGAGCGTTGCTGGATGGATCCAATCGTAGAATATCTGAGAGATGATAAACTGCCAGAAGATCCGAAAGAAGCAAGATTGATCAAGGTGCGATCAGCACGATTCATTATGCAGAACGGAAGGCTATTCAGAAGATCTTATTCTGGACCCCTTTTGAGATGCTTGGGTCCTGAAGGATCGGAATTAGCTCTGGCCGAAGTACATGAAGGAATTTGTGGTGCTCATATGGGCGGTCGGACCTTGGCACACAAAATTTTGAGGCTCGATTTATATTGGCCTAAGCTTCAGCAAGCTGCTATGGAATATGTTCGTCGGTGTAGCAATTGCCAAATCCATGCTACGGTATCTAAACGCCCAGCTGAAACCTTGACTTCAATTCTAGACCCCATCCCTTTCACGATGTGGGGAATCGATATCATGGGAAAATTCACCAGGGCGTCTGGCGGAAGGGAATATCTCATAGTGGCGATTGACTACTTCACCAAATGGGTCGATGCTAGCGCCCTGGCAACCATCACTGAAAGAAAGGTGGAGAAGTTCGTGCTCGAGTCAATCATTTATCGGTTCGGGATGCCAAAAATAATCAGACCGATCATGACACTCAATTCGATAACCCACAATTTGAACAATTTTGCGGAACTTATTTAATCGAGCATCGTATGTCGTCAGTGGCATACCCCCAAAGCAACGGCCAAGTAGAGGTTACAAACTGAACATTACTTGAGGGAATAAAGAGAAGACTCGAAGCTGATAAAGCCTTATGGGTCGAAGAATTACACAACGTACTGTGGGCCTATCGTACTACGGTTCGAACACCCATAGGAGAAACTCCTTTTAAACTGGCTTATGGATCTGAAGCGTTGGCACCTGTTGAGGTAATGGCTGGAACACTACGAGAAAGAGAGTTCGAAGAAAAAGCGAACGAGAAAGAATTGCTAGATAGCCTTGACTTATTAGATGAAGTTCGTGCAAAAGCAATAGCACGAACTCAACATTATCAACGAAGGATAGCTTCACATTATAATTCCTGAGTGAAGAATCGTCGATACATAGCAAGAGACTTGGTATTGAGAAATACCTTAGCTTCAGATCCATGCCATCAAAGGAAATTGGACCCTTAATGGGAAGGCCCATATATGGTTATTAAACCGGTCAGTTCGGGAGCTTATAAGCTAAAGAACATGGCAACCCAGAAAGAGTTGGATCGTTCGTGGAATGCCAGGCACTTGAAGAAATATTATCCTTAAAGAGATTATCATTTTCATTCATGATGTAACATCCAGCCCAAACCTAGCCCGGACACCCTTTTTATTTTGGGATAAAGAAAGACTTGTTTGATATTAGACCTTAAAAGTTAGACTTTAATTTCAATATTATTAACTTTGAAAACCTTAGGAAGCCATGTCAGACCTTTCCCTTAGGGTAGATTTGTAATGTTTGGCCTTATCCTACCTTGGCCCGGCCCGGGACCTGTTATGTTTGTAGGTCCGAAAACCCGAAGTGGGGGAAATGAGACTTGTGGACCCTTTTGGTTGATGTTTTGGTGTCGGAACCCAAGCCCTTGGACATTGATGATGATGCCCCTCACTTGAGAGCATTGTCAGTGTTAGTTTTGAATCTGCGCACCGAAGAGGGGTGAATTAGTTGAAATACAAAATGAACTTCTGTGCTTAATAAAAATATATTTTCTGAAACTAGACTTCTTTATGGACTAGTATGAGAAAACCCCACTCCATTTGACCCCATATAGCCCTCCAAATCCCTGTCCGAAGTTGCTGAACTATGTCTGGCAAATCCTGCTTGCGCATCGAAGAAGGTGAGCTTAGTTGGTGGACCTAATGACCTCACATGCTTGATCCAAAGGTATTTCTGGAAACTAGACTTCTTGATTGACTTGTAGGAGAAAACCTCACTCAATTTGACCTTGTATATCCCTCTGAATCCCTATTCGAAGTTGCTAAACTATTTTTAGATTTTCTGCTGAAACTTGTTACCTGTTTTGGTCGATGCTCTTTGGTCGATACCATCCAACAAGGACCATCGACCAAAGTTGCCCAGAATCGAGAAAAAGATGCTTTTTGGATATTCCTTCATCTATTTAAGTGAAACCTCGAACCTAGAACGATATTTCACTCATTTCAACACCTGAGAACGTGGGAGGCTCCTCTTAGGCTCCTCCTTAGCTTGGGTGATGACCTTCTACAAGAATCCTTGTCTCTCTTCTCCAACTATCATCTTCTAAGGTATGATTCTCTCTCTTGCTCTCTATTCTACTCACTTCCCTTCTTCTTTTACTGATGAGACCATGGCCAAGGTGCTGCAACCTTGCAAACACCTTGCCATTAATGTCTCTTCCCATTTATACTTGCTTTTCCTTCATTCTTGCTATGCTTCACTTGCATCTTGATCCTTACATATACATTACCATGATTCCTTGCTTAACAACTTGATTTCTTATACTAAACTGAGATGTGGAGTATGATTAGTCTAATCTCTGGCTTGCAAATGATTGTAATCATGTTCCTAACCTATTCCCCAACTAATTCTCTAGCTTCCCTTTCAATTACATCAATTTCTCATGAATGCTAGGATTCTTGTCTTTAGAACATAGGACCTCAATTTGGGGGTTTTTCATTTGGACCATTGGATTGTGATAATACTTTCTAGGTAGTGTTCTTACATTGTTATTAATCATCCCTCCAAGTTTCAGATCGATCCGAACCCCGGAAGACCCATTTCGGACCAAAATCCCCAAAATCCACTATTCTGTCCCGAAGACAATTTTGGTCGATACCATCGACCAAGACCATCGACCAAACTTGTTGCTGACAGCAACCTTGCTCCGTTTTGATCCGTTTGACATCCGATCTTCCTGACTTCTTCTCTAACTTATTATTGATGTTTGTTTAGGGTCTTAACAATTCTTTTGGACTAATTCTTGGTATTCTCAATTCATCATCAACTCAACCTAAGGTAAGGATGGTTATCTCCATAAACATATAGATCATCAACTTATGATTTATGTTCTTATTTATGAATAGAATCTCTTGATTTCTTTTAATCGTTATAAGACTGTGATATATGTGTTAGAACAATAGTATTGAAATCTTTATACTCTTGTCATGTTACATTACTATTCTTGTTTACTTATGTCTATGATGATTCATTTCAATATCATGATTTAACTTGTATTATGAAGATGTATTGGATGCATGAGAAGTGATGAACTTGAATATGTGATTGCCTACGTATAACTTGGGATTTGGGGAGCGTCCTATTGACGCTTCTGTCCTTGGGCACCGGAGGGAATAGTATGGGATGTTCTCCAAAGGTGCCTATCGACTTTTTCCTGGGTTATTGGATGACATACATAGGATTGTCTAGTGGTTTGGCTAGGATGTCCTTGTCGTATCAGACCCGAATCGGAAGGGCATTGAGACCGAACGACCCGTGGTAGCAGTGGGGATTTGTGGGCACTCAAGACCGGTAACCAACCCGTGAGAGGTCATAAATCTCATTGTGGGAACCATTTATTGGTAGGGTTGCAAATGGATAGACTTGGGCTCACGGGCGCTCAAGACCGGTAACCAACCCGTGAGAGGACGTGAGAGCTTCCCGTTTACTATTTGTGGATGACCAATAGGGTTGATGAGTCCGTAATTCGGGATTACGCTGACCCTAGTGAGAAGGATACCGGAAAGGATCGCCGGGGGCGAGGAATGGACGTATCTGGATCTGAGTTGATATGACTGAGTAGATGACTTGCATTGGGCTAGGCTTTACTGTGACATGCGCCAATACTTATACCAAATGGTGATGTGAGAGAGTGGTGATTAAATCCCCAACCATGGTTTTTTTGAGTACTTTACCGATATTCCCCGGGCATTCCCAAGATATGGAACGGGAGAGTGACAGACGACCCAGAGAAGTATGGTGCTATGACTTAAAGCATGTCTACCTTAGAGACCAGCATTCATAGAGTTAGAACCATACTTGCATCATGTGTTCCATATCATATTGCATCATGTTATGGCTTGTATCATATGGTTTATATTTTATGGAATGACTACCTTGCTGAGTTCTTTCGAACTCACTCCTTTTTGCAACATATTTTGTTAGACTTTCCTGCAGGTACTACCACTGTTGATTGTGGCAGTCAACCCTCTGGAGGCCGAGTTGAAGACTTGTATCATACTGGTGGCGATGAACCAGTTGATAAAGACGAGTAGACCGAGATCGGGACTTGTTTGTTGCAGTTCAGTTTTATATTTGTGTGTTAGGGATGGGATGTCGCCTCATTCCCTTTTTAACCTTTTATTTGAATTGTCGGGACTATAGCTTAGTTGTTTCACTTGTTATTTGGTGAATCGGTTGTAACCTTTACTTTTAGTCGTTCCATCTTCCGCTAATATTGTAGGACGGGTTTCCTCCCTCCATTTTACACTTGATTGTTTATACTAATGAAATCCTTTCCGCACTCTGATGTTATTTGTGAATCCTTCTGAGGTACTTTCTCGACTTTTATCATTAAATTATTTGGAAACAAGGAATTATTCTTGCTTTTGATTATATTATTGTGCTAAGTGACTATGATCGTTCCTAAACTTGATCGGCGGGACTGTAATTCACTCCCCAGGTAATCCAGATAGGGTATCCCCTTGGTGGATTTAGGGCGGGATGTGACACATGATGTAACAAAATTCAACTCAATCAATACAATTCTCAGTTTTCAACATACTGTCTTTTGATTGGGGGCATCACACAACACTCAAGATTAGATCCAGCGACAAAATCAAAAGACATCGGTTTAAAACCCGTGTGGGACCTTCTACAAGGCATCGGATTAAAACCCAAGTGATTTCCTTCTCAAACTTATTGGATTTCTCCGGGAATTCTTAAGTAAAGGCATCGGTTTAAAACTCGTATGGGACCTTCTACAAGGCATCAGATTAAAACCCGAGGGAGTACCTTCTCAAACTTATTGGATTTCTCCGAAAATTCTTAAGTAAAGGCATCGGTTTAAAACCTGTGTGGGACCTTCTACAAGGCATCGGATTAAAACCCGAGTGAGTTCCTTCTCAAACTTATTGGATTTCTCCAGAAATTCTTAAGTAAAGGCATTGGCTCAAAACCCATGTGGGACCTTCTACAAGGCATCGGCTTAAGACTCGAGTGAGTTCCTTCTCAAACTTATTGGATTTCTCCGAAAATTCTTAAGTAAAGGCATTGGTTTAAAACCCATGTGGGACCTTCTACAAGGCATCGGCTTAAAACTCGAGTGAGTTCCTTCTCAAACTTATTGGATTTCTCCAAAAATTCTTAAGTAAAGGCATCGGTTTAAAACCCGTGTGGGACCTTCTACAAGGCATCGGATTAAAACCCGAGTGAGTTCCTTCTCAAACTTATTGGATTTCTCCGGGAATTCTTAAGTAAAGGCATCGATTTAAAACCTGTGTGGGACCTTCTACAAGGCATCGGCTTAAAACTCGAGTGAGTTCCTTCTCAAACTTATTGGATTTCTCCAAAAATTCTTAAGTAAAGGCATCGGTTTAAAACCCGTGTGGGACCTTCTACAAGGCATCGGATTAAAACCCGAGTGAGTTCCTTCTCAAACTTATTGGATTTCTCTGGAAATTCTTAAGTAAAGGCATTGGTATAAAACCCGTGTGGGACCTTCTACAAGGCATCGGATTAAAACCTGACTGAGTTCCTTCTCAAACTTATTGGATTTCTCCGGAAATTCTTAAGTAAAGGCATCGGTTTAAAACCCGTGTGGGACCTTCTACAAGGCATCATATTAAAACCTAAGTGAGTTCCTTCTCAAACTTATTGGATTTCTCCGGAAATTTTTAAATAAAGGCATCGGTTTAAAACCCGTGTGGGAGCTTCTACAAGGCATCGAATTAAAACCCGAGTGAGTTCCTTCTCAAACTTATTGGATTTCTCTGGAAATTCTTAAGTAAAGGCATTGGAATAAAACCCGAGTGAGTTCCTTCTCAAACTTATTGAATTTCTACGGAAATATTTAAGTAAAGGCATTGTTTTGAAACAACTAAGACCTACTGCAACAAAGACTCAAGTGACTGACAAAGTTCAAAGATGAAGTTAATTTTTTATTCCTTTAAACGACCAGAAGGGGCCAACCTTTACATCAAATATACATATGAGATAACAAGTGTTGAGATACAATCTTCGTTCGGTCAAAAAGGAAGGTCATCGTCGGTGATCGTCAAGAATTCAAACAAGATCAAAGCAAGCTTTGTCAGAAGCAACACAGAGTCAAGAAGCAACACAGATTCAAGAAGAAGAAGAAGAAGAACAGAGTCAGGAAAACATATGTTATCATTTGTTTATTTCCCTCGGGGATTGCGAAGCATTTTTCTGTAAAAACAAAATCCTCCGCAATTCCATATTCTTTATCCAACTTTTCTGGAAGAAGCCTGATCTTTGATCAAACCTGCATTCAAGGCAATCTCTTCATAGCTGAATCCTCTAAGAGGAGACAGAGGAGGAGAGTCGTCAAGATGATGCATTATATCCAGATCTGGAGGTGGAAGGTCCATCACATCCTTGGCCCAGGTAGGAAGAGGAAGTCCCAGCTTTGCAAACACTTCAGGATGACAATTGGCGCGGTGGGGAGTCGTGTTGAAATAAGGATTTCTCCTTAGTACCGATTCCCATACCTCGTTCTCACCATCCCGGTATGCCTGCAAGTTATAAGCGTTCAGCATGTCAACAAAAGGCTTACTCTGCAAATATTTGAAGATGCAAGCCCTGCGAACATCAGTTGAAAGGGACTCGGGTAAAAGGGTAACAGCTTGCCTTTGGGACGTTGACACAGCTCTAGACCCTTTTGCCCTTGCTGAAAGCTTTCCTACTTCCCGCTCCAGCTGCCAGATCTTCTCCCTGGCACCATCCAAATCCGAACGAAGACGCTCGTTCTCGGAATTCTTCTCTCAGGCAATCTCCCAAACTTGATTTCCAAGACGAGCAATCTCGGCATCTTTGGCTTTGGATTCTTCCTGAAGCCTGGAAAGCTCATCACTCAGTCTCCTGAGTCTAAAGGCTGTCTCCACTTGGTTGTGGAAGTTACCAGTAAGACTCCTGCAACAAATTAAGAGTTAGTTAAGAGCAAAAGAAAAAATCTTCAGAACGAAAGGTAATAAAGAGAAACTTACATCACCAATGATTTCATAAGTTCCCTATCTGGGACCGTAGAGAGGGCTCTACTCTCAGCAGGAATTTGAACAGCAGTGCACCATTCTAGTGCCTTGTCAAAATTGCCTGTCACCAAGTCAGACCTCTTCAATGAACAGGAAGGATGGAACACATCATCGGCCAACTGAGGGCGCTTCCTAGTGGCAAAATCCTCGGCCTCTTGGAGAACCTCCTCGGAAGGATTGGAGGAGGATGCCAAACAAGCACTAGAGTTGGGTTTGGAGGTCTGAACGATGACTGTAGGGACCATATCTTCCTTAGAAGCCCGAAGGGTCTTCATAATGGAAGAGGACTCCGGCGTAGTGCCAGTAGCGGTTTCAGCAGTGCGAGCAACGACGGAGGGAGTCACATCCCCCTTAGGAGACCGAACGGTCTCTCTAAGCAAAGGAGGTGTGGGAGAAGCACCAGCAGAAACTGTGGGAATCTGAACTGAAGATTCACCAACAGCAATCTCTCCACGTTTAGAAGATTCACTAACGCAATCACCTCAGAGGGAACGACCTTCATCAGCATTGGAGCAGTCTTCTTGCAAGATTTCGCCCTAAGATTATCCAAGTTAATTCTTGGAGGCACTGCAAGTGAAAAACAAGCATCATCAGTACGAGAAATCCAACAAAATATAGTAGAAAAGGGAAAACCCTAGATTTCTATTGAACAGATCAAATAACGAATACCCAGCGGGGAACTTCCGTAATGAGCAAACCCCAAGTATGAATACTGTGGAGATTACTCAGGGAGAAGAAGAAGTTCGTGATAAAACTGAATGACAGAGCAGAAGATTTACTTGTTCAGGTTCCGATCGAAGATATTGTTGGAGAACAAGAGTGCGGAGAAGGCAAAGGAAGACAAAATACTACTTTGCAAATCTAGCAGAAAAGGATAGCTTGTGGATAGCAAAGATAGAAATGAGGCCCCCTTGAGGAACTTAAATAGCCTCAAGGGGTGATGCGACAGTTGAAAGCCCAAGTTAATCAAGGGACAGGATGGAAGAGACGCTTCGAATTCTGAAAAATGCAGGATCAACGGTTAGGAGATAACGGCACTTCAAATTCGAAACTTGAAGGCTGACCTAGGTTTCAAAGTGGAACAATGTGCACCTGATACGAGGATACTGCCAAATACCAACCGTCACATCAGTATTAAAAAAGAGAGTATTTCCAATTCCTTGGGAAAAGCAACTTGTACGCCAATACAAGGAAACGTTTGGGCTTCATCATAAAAAAGGAGAAGTTGGGAGATAAAGTTCAAGTGTCACAAAAGGTTCGGAAGAATCAAATTAATCGAACGCATCTCTCTGATGTCCTGAGCGTTATCTTCAGATAAGGTACAAGTTAATCTACATGATAACTTATCTCATCCTTAAATATCTCTTACGTGAGGGAATAGACAAATCCTTGGATACGATATGAGAAAGTATTATGGCAATCATTGGAAGAGTTCGAGAAAAAGGAGGCATTGTTCTATTTCATTATAGAAGGCCGTGGGGGGCCAACCCTTACAAAAAAAAAAAAAAAAAAAAAAAAAAAAAAAAAAAAAGAAGAAGAAGACACTTCCTATTGGTTTTTTACATTTTCAGCCGAAGCATCGTTGTCTGAGGCAGGCTTTTGAGTTTCTTCAGAAAGAGGTGGCAAATCAGCAAGATACTTCTCGATGTCTAGATCTGCTGGATAAGGATCCTCTTCTTCCAAAACCCAATCGGGGAAAGGTAGCTCAAGCTTCTCGAAGATTTCCTCGTGACACACGCTTCGAAAGGGAGTTGTGTCAAAGGAAGGGTTAGATTCAAGAATCTTTTTCCAAACATCATTCTGCCCCTCTCGATAAGCTTGGAGGTTGAATGAACTCATAGGTAAGTGAAAGGAACGTTGTTCAGATACTTCCGAATGCAGTCCTTCCGAAGATCTTGTGATAGATGTTCGGGCTTGCTGGGAAATGCCATCTTCTTCAGGCGTTCGTTCTCCAGGGCCTTAAGCTCGAGGCTCTCACCGAATGCGGTGGCCTCATTTTTTTGCTTCTTGGCTTTGCGCTCAGCAGCAGTAGCATGACCGACCGACAGGTCCAGTCCTTTCCTCAAAGAACTCATGACCTCGTCATTCTTCTCCTTTTAACTCTTCAGCTACTTTCTTCAGCCGGTCTACTTCAGAAATGGCCTTCGTCAAATTCTCTTCACAGGTTTGCAACAAGGAGCCGCTACGACCAACTCGGCTCAATGCCTCCATGTGTTGATAGAAGCTCAACACAACATTCCTGGAAAGGCAGGAAAATTATCAAAGATCCCAGAAGAGATTACAAAGAAAATAGTGAAAAACTCAAGAATATTTATACCTTGTGGAAGACAAACGAGAACGTTGTCTTGCAGGGTTTCAAAGGCCTGACGGTTGGCAGGCATAAGGCCGAGAGAGCTCCATTCAGTAGCCTTCTTGGGATCCTGTGTAACTCGGTCTGTCCTCATCAAAGACCATTGGGGGACGAAGATCTCCTCAGAATCTTTATTCTTTTTGGATTTCTTCAGGACAGAAGCATCGACTGAGTCATGCTTCCTTTTGGTTCGGACGGGAGAGGGAATTTTGACCTCTTCCACCATCAGTTTCTTCCCTCTCCCCGAAGCCTCAACCACTGGCTTCAGGTTTCTAATACACTTGTAAGAAGGGTCTGGAGGCGGCATAGAGGCCACTTGTTCTGCAGTTAATGCTCGAGGAGACCGTTGCTCTGCAATCACAGCGGCCTTGGCAGCCTTCGCCCGAAGGTTGTCTGGATTCATTCTTGGTGGCACTACAAAGAAAGACGAAAGTCAGAAATAAAAAAGTTCGCAGTACATTCAAGAAAGCGAAACGTGGCAATTAGAAAGCTCACGTTGAGCCAGCCCCAAGTATTGAAGAATGGAGTTGTATTCCATCTCATGTCCATGTATCTCTTGATACCATGGAATTGACTTGATCTTCCTGACAGCAGCTCTATCTTCTTTGCATAGTTGAGGGACCCGGTTGCCCTCATAGTATGAAGTATACAATTTCCAGGTGGTCGGGAAGTTAAGATCTGATTGAGGCGCTCGGCAGAAAAAATACCGCTTGCGCCACCCTTTGTGATTGGAAGGGCAGGTTCCCCTGGCAAGAATGCTGCCCGACCAGTCAAGCTCAACCTTGTTGCGCTTGGAAAGCACAACCCAGCTAGGAGGATGGGAAAGAGAAAAAACATGAAAATGTACAAAAAGAGGAAGAGAAGGTATGATGCCAAGCTCAAAACATAAACCCAAGAAGCCGATGATAAGACGCCAGCTATTGGGAAGAAGCATTCCGAGACAAATGTCCCAATGATTCAGAATAGCAGAAAACAAAGTATTGAAGAAGGGAAAGCGAACTCCGCTTTCAAGAGTATCTATATACAGGGAAAATTCACCAGGAAGGATCGAATCAACCCTCTCATCAGAAGTGGGAGCCCTAAGTTGGTACGAGGAAGGAAAGTCGAAACGTTGGACGGCTAAAGGAAGGTTTTCCTCAATAAAGGAGGAGGCAACAGAACCAGGTCCATCGGTGGGCTTGATAGGTTGTTTGGACTGCCCAGAGGATTCGGCAGTCGCCTTCGGAGTCTTGGATGGTCCAGACTCAGGAAGGGCAGAAGAAGCCTCAGCATTTTCTTCTGCTTTTCTTTGTTGCCTAACTTCTACGAAGTCACGCCAGAGAGCAGTTAGGGTTTTCTTGTCACTATCGGACTGTTCGGAGGGGACAGAGGCAAAGGCCTCATCACCAGTATCGCCTTTACCAGTGCTAAGTCCAGGAAGAATTTCAGAAGAAAACCTACCGCCCTCCATTACTAAAAAAGTCTGATTGTGGTTTCTAGCAAGAGAAAAGAAACTTGGAGACGAAAGTAAACTTTGCAAAAGAGTCAGTAGACTTACTGAATCACTGAAGCAGAAAGCTCGAGAGCGAGAAGATCGTGAGGGCGCGAAGAAGACGACGAGGTTTCAAAATTCCAGACAAAGAGAATGAAACCTACGAAGACAACGAACCGCTTTTAAGCACTTGCATGAGTGTTCGAGGACGTGTACGATCGAGATGGACTGAACATCAACGATCGAGATTTGGGTTCGAAAGTTTGAACTCACGAATCAAAAATAGGCATTCAGAAACCATCGTTTCGATTTTGTGAGCAACGATAGTTTCGGCTACAAAGGACGCATGGCGTCACCCCCACCAAAAGTGAGAATACTCACAATGCTCGAGGAAAAAGCGATACAGCCGCATTAAATGTGATATGACATTTAATGGGTTGGGGATTATGCAAAACTATTGTTCGATGGAGAACCCAGTTAAAAACCAAGCCCTCGGTGTCACATCCACCCAGCTGGTACCCTATATGGCATACCCGGGAATGTGATCCACAGTCCTAGGATCAAGAACCGAGGGACCATGCCTCCCACATACACGATAACACAATCATGAACAATAATAATCAAGGTAAAAGCAACAAATAATTAGATATCATGAATAAGATAAGATTCAATTAATCAGAGTGCGGAAATAGATAATATCAATGTGTAAGTGTAATCACAAGGATGAGAGAATAAGTGAAAATCACTCTCTCAAAGCAGCGGAAATGTAGTAATAATCTAGTTAGTTACAATCCCAAGTTAAAAAAAGTAATCCAGAGAAAGTTAATTACATATCCAATTGTTCCATAATAAACCAGGGAAATGGGGTGCTAGACAAGGGTTTCTTCTATCCTAATGATCGTCTCCTCATAGGTGTGGATGAAGAAATCCCAGCTCGGCTGCTCCCGCACAAAGGTGGGGCTAACCTTAGTACGCAGAATAATCCTCTTCGGCACCATGACTTTGATCATCACCGTAGCTACCACCCAGAGGGTAGTATGAGGAATCAAAGTCCGTCTCGTAGAATGAGCCATCAGAGTCTTTGATACCTGCAGGATAATCTAACAACAATTGCACAAAAGGAATGAGTTCAAAAGAACTCAGCAAATTAGTTATTCCGTAATCCAAAATCATATAAATACAGATCACAACATAATGCAATGTGATATGAGACATGATGCAAATATGATTCTAATTTTATGAATGCTAGTATCTATGGTAGACATGCTTTAAGTCATAGCACCATACTTCTTTGGGTTGTCAGTCACTCTCCCTCAACCCATTCCGTATCTTGGGACTGCCGTGGTAATTGGGTAAAGTCCTCTCGAACCATGGAAGGGGAATCGGTCACCGCTCTCTCACATCACCATTTGGTATAAGTATTGGCGCATGTCACAGTAAAGCCTAGCCCAACGCAAGTCATCTACTTAGTTGTATCAAATCAGATCCAGATACGTCCATTCCTCGCCCCTGGCGATCCTTTCTAGTATCCTTCACACTAGAGTCAGCGTAATCCCAGATTACAGATTCATCAACCCTATTGGTCATCCACAAATAGTAAACGGGAAGCTCTCACGTCCTCTCACTGGTTGGTTACCGGTCTTGAGCTCCCGTGAGCCCAAGTCTAGCTATTTGCAACCTTACCAATAAATGGCCCCTTTCGGGTATCCGTAGCATGGTTTATGTCCTCTCCCAGATTGGTTACTAGTCTTGAGCGCCCATCAAACCATACACTACCACAGGTCGTTCGGTCTCAATGCCCTTCCGATTCGGGTCTGACATGACAAGGACAATCCTAGCCACACAACTAGACAATCCTATGTATGTCATCCAATAACTCGGGAAAGTGTCAATAGGCACCTTTGGAGAACATTCCATACTATTCCCTCCGATGCCCAAGGACAAAAGCGTCAATAGGACACTCCCCAATCCCAAGTTATACTTAGGCAATCACATATTCAAGTCCATCATTTCTCATACATTCAATACATCTTCATGATAAGAGTTAAATCATAATATCGAATTGATCCATCATGAATATAAATAACAAGAGTAATAAATCATTCTAACAAGAGTATAAGAAATCACAATACTACTGTTCTAAAACATGTATAGCAGTCCTATAATAATCAAAAGCAATTAAGAGACTATGTTCTTTAAGTATAAGCACCAACATATGTTTATAGCCTATATGTTTATGGAGATAACCATCCTTACCTTGGGTTGAGTTGATGATGAATCGAGAATTACCAAGTAATGGTCCAAAAGTAATGTTAAGACCCTAAACAAACATAAATAAGAAGTTAGAGAAGAAATTGGGAAGATCGGATGTCGAATGGGTCAAAACTGGATAAGGTAGCTATCAGCAACAACTTTGGTCGATGGCATCGACCAAAGAGGATCGACCAAAATGTCTTCGGGACAGAATAGTGGGTTTTGGGTATTTTGGTCCGAAATTGGTCTTCCGGGGTTTGGATCGATCCGGAACTTGGAGGAATGCTTAAGAACAGTATGAGTACACTACAAATCAAGGAATTAACATAATCCAATGGTCTAAATAGAAAGCCCCAAATTGAGCTACTAAGTTCAAGAGACAAGCATCATAGCATGGATTGAAATTGATTGCATTGACATTGAAAAGGCATGCATTAGCTAAGGGAGCTTATAGAAATTCAATTAGGATCATATGCTAGTGATAAACATGTACATAGCATACTATATACCTTAGTTTTGTACAAGAAGGCATGATGTTAAGAAGAAAATCAAGGAATGTATATGTTAGGCTTGAAATGGGGGCATAGCATCAATAGGTAGGTGAGAGGATCATAGGTTAAGCAAGAGTGGACACTTGGAGTGATGGTTGCAAGGTTGTAGCACCATCTCCAAGGTCTCAACAGCAAGAGAGGAATAGAAAAGAATAGAAAAAGATAGAATAGAGAGTTGAAGTGATGAATCATACCTTGTAGTTGTAGATGGAGACAAGAAACAAAGATTAACAATGAGTTTTGGTGGAGTCTTCTTCACAAGTGCCTAGGAGTTGCTTTGGGAAGCTCCCCCCACGTTCTCAGGAGTGAAAATGATTGCCATAGGGCTCAAAACACAAGGCTTGTATAAATAGAATAGGGAATATTCCAAAGAATCATTAACTTGTCTGACTGGGAAACTTTGGTCGATGGTCCTTGGTCGATGGCATCAACCAAAATATAATTCAACAAGAAAAGTCGAGCAACTTCACACAGGGTTTTGAAGGGCTATACAAGGTCAAATTGATTGGGGTTTTCTTCTACAATTCAATCAAGAAGTCTAGTTCCGGGGAATACCTTCGGATTGTGCATGGGAGTCCATTAGGTACTTCAACTAAATCCTTCTTCTCCGATGCGTAGACTTTCATTAAACACCGACAATGTACTCAAGTAAGGGGTATCATCGTCAATGTCCATGGGCTCGGTCTCCGACTCACACTTATCAATCAAAAGGGTCCATAAGTCTCTTCTACCACCGCTTCGGGTCTTCGGACCTAAAAACAACAGTGGATCCAGGTTAGGGTTAGGGTTAGAATAGGGCTGGATTTTACACTCGGGGTCGTCCGAATGCTTGGTCTGGGGGGCTCGTGATATGGAGAAAATATGACCAAACCTGGTTCAAACTTTGTTCGATCCTCAACTCCGGTCGGGACGAAAGGAATCTACTGGCTTAAGAGCGAGCCAGGTCTGGAAGATGGCTTGCTGAGGAAGAAAACTAACTCAGTCACAAGCACGCCCTAATCCAATACGATTGGAATAGGTTAATCAACCCAGAGACGGCTAGCACCATTTGGCGGCTGTCACTCATCGCTATTATATGGATAACTACCATATAACGATCGTATTATCAAAGGAGTCATCTACTAGTCCAACCTAGTAGAGATCTATCACTCAACGAATCAATCTGTTAAGATCCAACGACTATCCGAAGAAGGCTCAAATACATCCAACGAAGAAGATTCGAAGGTACAGTCTATATAAGACATCACCTACTCACAAGGTAGGGTGACGGATACAATCTGAATCGTATTCTCGTTATTCATTCCTTAGCTCTGTGCTCTAGCAGAGCCGTTTGTGATTAAATTCATCAACTGACTTAGCCTTCGGAGGTGGACTCCCAATCCCAGCGGTCGGGCCACATCTGACGTTCGTTTTTGCAGGTCATTCTCAGGAGATCTAAGGGCTGAGCAGATTTTGGACGAATCAGGTACTCTTACCCGTGAACAAAGATTGAAGAGGGTGTTCTTGCCCTAGGATAAACAAAGATTGTAAATGGTATTCTTGCCCTATTGAACAAAGATTGTAAGGGTTTGATTCTCTACCCACCGTATTGAAAGAGAATCGCTAGTGGAAATCTCTCTTAAGGCCAAGAGAGAAGTGAACGTAGATTTGTAAAGTCGAACCACTATAAATTATTGTGTTGTGGTTGTTTGTTTTATTTAATTTCATTTGAATTTTCAATTTATCTTGAATTTGCAATCAAACCAAAAAATTAGGCAATTTCACTAGTTGCCACCTATTCATCCCCCTTTGAGGTTGTACCAACAATTGGCATTGGGGAGTAAACAACTAGTATTATATGTGTTTAATGCTAGACTTGGGTCTTTCACTGCTGAGTTTTCTTCCTCTTCGGATTGTGATAAAGTGTGGGACTTAAGCCCTTGGTGGGTAGGGAAAATTTTCCTTCAACATCCGCCAATCTCGTCTGAGGCTCTTGGGTTTGACCCTTGAGTCTAAAAAGGTGATTGTTTGGGTTCATGTGAGCCCTATTTCACCTAGCTGTTATGCATTGATGGATCTTAAGGAGGCCCTGGCCTGTATTGGTCATGTGCTTTAAATTGTTACTTATCCTCCAAAAAATGAGTTCCCCCTCTTAACTACTCGAGTGAAGATCCTCATGCTCAAAAGAATTATGTGGCTCTCTCACCTTTTCTTAAGAACTTGTGGGGTATCTCTTTCCCTATTTTTTTTAAGGGATAATTATTGTTGCCCCCTTGTACTTTGATTTTATTACTACTTTATCCCCTGTACTTTTTAAAATTGATAATCCAACCTTTAATTTTGTCTACAATTACTAATGCCCCCAACCGTTAAGCTCCGTTAGTTTACTGATGGTGTGGCATCTATATATTTTTCATAATCCCAAAAATAACCCAGGAATTATTGTTTTACTTATTTACTCTTTTGTCAAGTTTTAATACTATCCTTAATTAACTATGGGGGAAAATTAACCTTAAATTCACATTTCTTTTTTAAAAGAAACTACTGAATTAAGAAAAGATGTGATTTTTCTTCAATCCTAGGCATCAACAATTATTTTTTTAGGCATATGGGCATTTGGTCTAGTGGTATGATTCTCGCTTAGGGTGCGAGAGGTCCCGAGTTCAATTCTCGGAATGCCCCATTGGTTTGAAAATATAATTTTTAGTAACTCCTACCATTTTTTCGGATGCAAGAAGATTGGGCCTTCACTTCTCTATTTTTAGTGCTGCTCCTCCACAAGAAATTTTTTGGTGTTCTCCAGGATGGGTAAAACTAAATATTGATGGGTCTTATTTGGGCAATCCAGGAAGGTCTGGCAGTGGAGGAGTATTTCGAAATGAAGTTGTTGCGGTGGTTTTCAATTTCAGTATTTTTTTAGATGTTAAAACCAACTTTGAGGCTGAATTGGAAACTTTCATTCACGAATTACGTTGGGCAAGGCATTTACATATTACAAACCTTTGGGTAGAAAGTGATTCAAAAGCTGTGGTGACTTTAATACAGTAGAAGAAAATACCTTGGTATATCTTTCATATGTGGAGAGACTTACAAGAATATTTGCTGACTATAGATTGGAAGATTTCACATTGCTATCCTGAAACTAATACAGAAAAAGATTTTTTGGCAAATTCGGCAGCTAGGACAGGAACTTTTGATGTTAACATTCATTGGTCAGCTTCAATCCTTAATGAACTTGATGTGGATGCCTCTAGACGTCCTAGATTTCGTTTTATGAGTTAGTAGTTTTCTAATTTAAGTAGGAACCAGTAAGGGAGGGTGTATTGGGGGCAACAGTTGTTGCAGGTAAAGAAGGTTGGTTCCTCATAAGGTATTAATTGATGTATTTTTAATATTTCTTCTTCGTTTAATATAATGATCCTTTTAGTGGAAAAAAAAAAGAAATTACCAAATAAAGGAAAGATGTAATTAAATAAAACTTCAAATAGAAACTAAAATATTAAGAAATATCAAATTTAATTCAAAGTTCGAAATTGAAAATCACTTAATATATGCTGACTATTATGCATGTTACCAAATTTCCTAGCATATTATAAGCTAATTTGTTTGTAAAAATTTCATTGTAATTATGAAAAATTTAAGTGGAATGTGAGAGTTTCAACAACCATAAGTATGTGGTCTCACCAAATCCAAAACTAATTCTAAAAAAAAAAAGATTTTAAGGATATAATTGACATTTAATATAGTTTATATAAATGAGGGTAATGCCATATTTTTTACTTCTTAATTTTAATGAAGGGCAAATTAGACATTTTATATTTGATGTTAACAGCCACTTAACACCTTTAGAAGTGAGGGGGACAATAGTAATTTCATAAAGAAGGAGGTTTGATTAGTAATAAAACCAAAGTATAAGGGGGCAATAGTAATTATCCCTTTTTTAAAATATGAAATTTACATGTTATGTAAAAAGTGCGGCAAAGTTTTCTGTGATATGAAGCACTGCAATGCTACTCTTTATAGGATGCTTCGTGAGGTCCCCATTAGGTCTTTCCTTGCTGAAATGGATGCGCTTGATCTTGCCAAGCTTTCTCGGTCTACAACGGTAGAATCTATAAAACATGCACCTAAAGATTCCTGTCTAATGTGAACCATTTGATTTTCTGGGTAATGAATCAGTTCAACCTATGGAATCACGGATTGAGGATGGAATTAGCAAGTGAACCCCAAGACACTTTGAATGCTGAAGTCACCCTAGTGAGGTACAATTTACTTGTTTAAGACATTTCTCATTAGTAAGAATATTAAATAATGATTTTGAGCCTAATATTGATAGTGACACCCTAGCCTCAATCACAAGGGCACTGACATACCTAAAGTGTCGAGGGAGTTTTGGATAATTGAAAAATGATACGAATAGAAATGAATTTTAAATCCTTAAATGGGTTGAAACCCAGTTTCATCCGTGGGCCTTACATATGTTGGAATTATACGAAATCGTTAGAATTTTCTAAACTCGAAGGTACCAATAACTAAATCTTCGAATAGCCATTATGTAAGGGATTGAGGTGGGCTCATAAACCCATAAGTAAGGGCCCGTGATTAAGAATCCATTAACTAAGATATGATACATATAGTAAGTATTACATATAACACAAATCGAACATATAATTTATAATGTAAATATAATATGGACATATAATTTGTAATGTAAATATAAAGGAGGGTTTGGGGTGGAGGAAGAGGGGAGGAGAGAGAGAGAGAGAGAGAGAGAGAGAGAGAGAGAGAGAGAGAGAGAGAGAGTGGAGAAGAAAAGAGAAAATAATGAGGAATTGTCCGTCAGCTTAAGGTACTGATCGAATTGTGTGTTAGGGATAATGAATGCACAACCACGAACAGAGAAGAACACAAGCAAAGCACACAAGAGGGATTTAATGTGGTTCGGAAAAACCCTGCCTACGTCCACCCGAGAGAAAAGAAGTTCCACTATTTCAAAAAACCTCACACCACTCTCACACCCACAAAGTGTTACTCTTTGCTTCCTTGCCCAATCCCTATCCCTGGGATGGGTTCCCCAATCCCCTGCGGGATTGATTCCTACAGGGTTATCCCACAAAGACTAATTATAAGGAAACCTAAAAACCCTAACCCCAATGTAATTACAATTTTAACCCAGTACTAGTAATTGATCCAAACCTTGTTTCAATTATAAATACAACCAAAACTATAATTACATGGACCCACATAATACAAGACACTCAAACCCAACAATCTCCACCTTGGCTTGAATTCAGCAAACCACCTTGAAGAAAACCGTTGATGATGTCTATCTGCAATCACCCGTCTCTATGTATCCACCACACCTTACTGCATGGCCCACATCCTCTCCAAGGATGCTTTTGTTACCGCCATCACTAAACTAGCATGGCACACCCCCCCACTTGGGGTGTCCCATACAACTCATTGCCGCTATACAACGTGACGTGGCTCCATCTCTCCTTTTGTCACAGCTAGCTCCGAGAGATCACTGCGACTCACCAAATTCGAAGCGAAAGTCACTTGCTTCTTTCCAGATTTGCCCTTGTTTTGCGCCTGAACAACCTACAAATTTTGACTACCTTGACCCCTTGCGAAAGTGTCAACTGGAGCTCCACCTGTTTTAACACTCCCTGCAAGCTTGTACAACTTACTAATCATCTTTCCCCGCATCACAACCATTGATCCCCTTGAAACCTTGAGAACCCCACCTTCAAATGACCATCTGAAACCTTTAGAATCTAGAGTACTCAATGAAATCATATTCTTCCTTAGATCTGGCACACGTCTAACCCTAGTCAAAGTTTGCACAATCCCATCAAACATACGAATCTGCACAGTCCCAACTCCAACAACCCTGTTTTCCGCATTATTTGCCATCTTGACTGTACCACCTTCACATGCATGATATGTAGCAAATTGATTCCTGACTAAACACATGTGAAAAGAACACGCAGAGTCTAAAATCCAATCTGAAGTATTCAAACGTGATGATGAAGTTAGAAGGACATCATCTCCTCCATCATTGCTCAATAAGATAGCAATAGATGATTCATCACTCTCCCCGTCCTTCCTTTTCCTATCCTCCTTATGCCTTAGACAATCTTTCTTTATATGACCTTCCTCTTTGCAATAGTAACAAGCTACTTTGAGACCAACAGACTTTGAGCGACCCCTTGACTTTCTAGACCCCTCCATTCTCCCATTTGATCTAACTCTCCTATGACCACCCCTTACACCTGACTCCCTATCACTGGTATTTTTTCGTCGTGTTTCATTAATTAGCAATGTAGTAATAACATCGTCAAGTTTCAAAGTATCCTTACCAAAAAGTAATGTGGTCACAATGTGATCAAATGACTGAGACAATGATGCCTTCAAGAGTAACGCCTTA
Source organism: Hakea prostrata (assembly GCF_041222555.1). NCBI lineage: Eukaryota > Viridiplantae > Streptophyta > Magnoliopsida > Proteales > Proteaceae > Hakea > Hakea prostrata. The sequence goes on along the minus strand of NC_142600.1, from coordinate 57,060,574 downwards.
TCTTCCTCCTTGATCTCCTCATCAAGACCCAACAATTCCGTCAAAATCCTATTGAACTCATGTAAAATCCGGCCTTATCCTAACCCTGTCCCGGCCCGAATTTTGTACTGTTGTAGGTCCGAAGACCCGGAGTGGAGGTAGAAGAGACTTGTGAACCCTCATAGTTGAAGATTCAGTGCTTGATCCAAAGCCTATGGACATTGACAGTGTTGCCCCTTACTTGAGCACATTGTCAGTGTTTAGTGAAAATCTATGCATCGAAGAAGATTGAATTAGTTGAAGCACCTAATGAACTCCCGTGCTCAATCCGAAGGTATTTCTTGGAACTAGGCTTGTTGATTGACTTGTAGGAGAAAATCCAACTCAATTCAGATCAGTCTGGCCTTCCAAATCCACACTATAATGTTGCTGTCAGCCTTGGTCGACTGCTTGGTTGACTGACCAGTCGACCAGCAGTTGTTAACTTCGAAAAATAACAAAAATCTTGACCATTTTGACCCTACCTTTTTGGAACTCGTGAATGAAGGTCTACCCTAATCATCGGCACTCCAGAGAACGAGGAGTGACATTCCCTAGGCCATCTCTTGGTGTTTGTGAAGAATATTGACTCTAATCATTGGCATTCCATCTCAATCATTGTTTCAAGGTATGGATTCTTTTCTTCTCCTTCTAATCTACTCAATCTCCTATTAATTTCTACTCTTGGGACCATGGCTGAAGTGCTGCAACCTTGCAAACACTTGGACATAAGCTCCCCCTTTCATTTCCATTAACCTCACTTCATTCTTGCCATTATATACTTCCATTATGATTACTTACATTGCAACTTCATGATTTCTTTCATTTCAACCTATTCTTTAATTCACACTGATGTGTAGATGTGTGTTAGGTCTAAATTACTATTGATTCATGATTCTAATTTAGTTCTTATCATCCCTTTAGTTGATTTCCCATCATTCCTTGCAATTACAATCAATTCCAATTCAATTCTTGATGTCTTACATATGGAACATAGGGTTTCGATTTGGGTATTCATATTTGGACCGTTGGATCATGATAAAATTTAGTGTGTAGTGTCCTTATATTGCCATGATCATTCTTTCCAAGTTTCATATCGATCGAGCACCCGAAAAATTAGTTTCGGGTCAATTCTCCATTTCTGCCTGTTACTATTTGCTCTGGTCAACTGACAGTCGACCAGCCAGTCGACCAAGATATGACAGCAACTCTGTCCTTGGCCGATTTACTTCGTTTGACCTCCGATTCGATTGTTTTCTTCTCTAATGTTGCTTATGTGTTGTCTAGGGTACAAACACTGACTTTTGGGCTATTCTTGGTGATTCTTGGTATTATTTCCGACTCGATTAAGGTAAGGACGGTTGTTACCCTAAGTACACTAATTATGCGAATCTACTTCTACTTTGAAAACTTAGTAGATATACTCCATTAGTGTATTCCTTAGCCATGTATGACTGTTGTATGCATTTTATATCAGTAATACTATGTTACATGTAAAATCCAGCTTTTACCTAACCTTGACCCAACCCGGTCATTGTTGTGTTTGTAGGTCTGAAGACCCGAAGTGGTGGTAGGAGGGACTTGTGGGCCCTGCTGTTTGAGGACGTGGTGTCGGAACTCCAGTACATGGACATTGATGATGCTGCTCCTTCCTTGAGCACATTATCAGTGTTAAGTTAGAATCTGTGCACTGATAAAGAGTGAGACAGTTGAGATATCAAACAGACTCCTGTGCATAATCCGAAGGTACTCCCTAAAACTAGACCTCTTGAGTGAACTGTAGGAGAAAAACCCATGCAATTTGACCTTGTATAGCCCTCCAAGTCCACACCTAAAGTTGCTGAACTATTCTGTAAAATTCTGCAGAAACATGTTTTGGTCGATACTATCGACCAAATGTATCGACCAACAAGTTTGTTGAACCCAAGTTTAAAGATTCTCTAGAATATTCTTTTCTATTTATTTATTCCTCGAGACTGGAGCCCTATTCTAGCGTTTTTAACATCTGGGAACGTGGGAGAGCCTCTCAAGAACTTCTCCTTGGTAGTGGTGAAGCATCTTCTTCATCAATCATTGCCAACCACTCATTCCTACTTTCTTGTTCCACTCTCAAGGTATAATTCTCTCTCCTAATCACTTTCTCACTCATCTTTTCTCTATTTTACTGTTGGGACCATGGCCAAGGTACTGCAACCTTGCAAACACCTTGCCATGAACCTTCTAAACCCCATACAATGATGTTTTCACCGATATGACTATGATTGATTCACCTCATGATCATTAACTACACATTTCCATAATTTATTGCTCACCAACTTGCTTTATTTACCAAAACTGAGATGAAGCTTATGATTAACCTAATCTATATCTTGCATATGAGTTCAATGTTACTTCTAAATGATTCCCTACCTAATCCCCCATGTCTTTCCCCAATTTGCATTAAGATGTAGCCAATGCCATGATCTACAACTCTTAACCTTGATATGTCAATTTGGGGATTTCCAAATGGACCATTGGATTATGATAATTTCTTGATAATTAGTGCCCCTATGTTGTGCTTAGACTATCCTCCAAGTTTCGTGTCGATCCGAGACCCGGAAGACCAAATCTAGGCAAGAATCCAAAAAGCCAGCTTGCTGTCCGAAAATTGATTTGGTCGATACTATTGGTCGATACTATCGACCAAATGTATCGACCAATAGAGTTGCTGTCAGCAACTTTTGCCTAGTTCTGATTCATTTGATCTCCAATTGTTCTGATTTCTTCTCTAACCTTTCATATATGCTTGTTTAGGACTTTAAGACTATTTGGGCCACTTGCATGTGATCTTAGACCATTCTCTTCTCCGATTCAAGGTAAGGATAGTTATCGATATAATTACTTAGGATATGGGATTTTGACTTGGTGTTCCTAACCTAGTAAATATAGTTTCTATTTCATATTCTTATCATGTTAGACTTGCTACATATGTCTTTCAACAATAGCTTTGTGTTTACATTATGTTTTTTCAATATCTTATCATGTTTAACAATTTCAATATATGATGACTTATGTCAATGTCATGAATTGAATGTTTATTATGATGTTGTATCTTGTGAACTGATATGATGAACTTGGGCATATGATTGCTTAAGTATAACTTGGGATTGAGGGGTACCCTACTGGTGCTTCTGTCCTTGGACATTGGATGGAATAGTATGGGATGTTCTCCGAAGGTGTCCATCGACGCTTTCCCGGGTTATTGGATGACATACATAGGACTTGTCTAGATGTATGGCTAGGATGTCTCTATCATATCAGACCCGATTCGGAAGGGCATTGAGACTGAACAACCCGTGGTAGTAGTGTGGATTTGTGGGCACTCAAGACCGGTATCCACTCCGTGAGAGGACATAAATTGCATTACGGTTACCCGAAAGGGGCCATTTATTGGTAGGGTTGCAAATGGCTAGACTTGGGCTCACAAGCACTCAAGACCGGTGAAATGATCCGTGAGAGGGACGTGAGAGCTTCCCGTTTACCATTTGTGGATGACCAATAGGGTTGATGAGTCCGGTGAGTAATATCCGTGACTCTAGTGTGAAGGATACCGGAAAGGATCCCGAGAGGGGAGGAATGGACGTATCTAGAACTGAAATGATATGATTAAGTAGTTGACTTGCATTGGGCTAGGCTTTACCTTGACATGCGCCAATACTTAGACCAAATGGTGATGTGAGAGAGTGGTGACCGAAATCCCCAACCATGGATTTGTCCGAGAGGGATGCAAGACCCAATTCCCCCCCCCGCCCCGGTGATGAGTGACTGAGACTACCTAAAGAAGTATGGTGCTATGACTTAAAGCATGTCTACCATAGATGACCAGCATACTTAGAATAGAATCATATTGCATTATATGCTTCATATCATCTGCATCATGTTATGATTTTCTTGTGGCTTATGTGTCGTGGAATAACTTCCTTGCTGAGTTCTTTTGAACTCATTCCTTTTCTGTTTTAGGCTACTCTACAGGTGAATACTCTGATGGTACACTCCCTGAGGCAGACCCGGATACCTCATACTACTATCCGGAGGCTAGCTACAATGAAGACTTCGGTGACGGTACCGAAGTAGATCCTTCGGCGTATCAGGGTTAGCCCTGAGATAGTATGGGAGCAGTCATGTTGGGTCTCCATGGTCTTCACCTTTGAAGAGGACATATTTATTTTGGAGGAGACTTATGAGTAGTTACCCACCCCCTTTTTGTGACAATTAAACTTGGAAGAATTGTAATAACTTTAACTTATCTTCATAACTTGAGACTTGTACTTACCGAAATTTTGACCTCACTTCCGCTTATCTGAAGGAGTGGATTCCGCCCTCTGCCTTCTTAATTTAACCGATATGATATTTACTTACATACTCTGATTATCCTTGGTATCTCATTTTCTGAATTCTATTGTTATCGATTGTTAGTTTAAATATTGATTGTTCATAATTGTGTTATCGTCGATGTGGATGATGTGGTCCCTGAACTATGGATCTTCGGGACTGTGGATCACATCCCGGGTATGCCAGATAGGGTACCGGCTGGGTGGATGTGACATTACATGTCATTCGGAATATCATGCTTAATTATTCTTTATGATTACATATATGAATGGTCATGTTATATTATGTCTTGGTTTATATGATGAATTATTGATCATGTATGATATGATGAGATTGAGCATGTGAATGACTAAGCATGACTTGGGATTGGGAAGTGTCCTACCGACACTTCTGTCCTTGGACATCGGAGGGAATAGTATGGGATGTTCTCCGAAGGTGTCCACCGACGCTTTCCCGGATCATTGGATGACATACATAGGATTGTCTAGATGTATGGCTAGGACTATCCTTTTGTATCAAACCCGAATCGGAAGGGTATTGAGACCGAACAACCCGTGGTAATAATGTGATTTGATGGACGCTCAAAACCGGTAACCACCCCGTGAGAGGACATAGATCATGCTATGGATACCCGTTATGGGCCATTTATTGGTAGGGTTGCAAATAGCTAGACTTGGGCTCACAGGCAGTGATAAGCATGCATTTACCATTATTTATTTGATTTAATTCTCCATACTTATTTAATTAAAGAGAGCTAATTGAGTATTTTTGTGTATTTTTCAGGAATAAGGTGATTTTGGATATTAGAGATAATATGGAGTAAAGTTGACAAATATATTAGATATTGGTGGATTTTAAATCATGACATTCAATCTTGCTGCCCAATAAATCATGAAAAGTGAGATCTTAGTCAAATTGGAGACAGGTGGAGGTCTAAGGAACAAAATTGGTAATAAATCTGAAAATCGGGTAAACAGACCTACCTTCAGTATTTTGGACATATCTCTCTTATATGAGCTTGGATTTTGGTGATTCAAGATTCTGTGGAACGATATTGAAAATATCTACAACTTTCCAGTTTTGATTTTTTTCAAAATTCGAAAGAATAAAAGTCAAATGGACGGATAAAGAGAAGGGATTCATTGTGTGTGGGAGACATAAAAGAGAAGCCAGCCACAGAGAAGAAGAGAAGACGGCGAACACGGCTCTTATCTCTCTCTCTCCCCCTATGTTTCATCTTTATTTTTCTTATGAACTTTGTGATAATGAGTAGCTAGTTCCTTTTCTTTGGGATGTAGATGAACCATGCTTATTTCATTAATTTGATTGTTCTATATCTTCTAGTTGATTGTGTTTGAGTTTGGCCAAAGATGTTTTATAGCTCAGCGAACTAAGCGTACCAAGCTTCGGCGAAGGATGATAGTCTTGCAAAGATAGGGCATATCTAGGAAACCATCCCTGATTTACTTTGAAGTGTAGAGTTATATCGGTTAGGGAAAAGCATTGGGGATTCGAAATCCCACAGATCTTCACGTTTTCATAGTTAACGTTTTTGCATTAATTAGTAAATTTAGTTTTGTTGAATTCAATCTTAGTGACTTAGCCTTTTAGCTCCCCATAGTTCGACCCCGTACTTTCTGCTTGCTAGATTAGTATAGGATTTTATTTTTGATTGGTTAGCGACACGATCAGGCAGCCCGAGATCGGGAGTCATATCCGTAAGGGAACGTGAGAGCTTCCCATCTACTATTTGTGGATGACCAATAGGATTGATGAGTCCGTAGTCCAAGTTGGTTGTAGCCATAGGATACGCTGAATCTAGTGTTAAGGATACGGAACCGAGTTGGTCGGTGCCATAGGGGAAGTATCCGGATCTGACTTGATACGACTGAGTAGATGACTTGCATTGGGCTAGGCTTTGCCGTGACATGCGCCAATACTTATACCAATGGTGATGTGAGAGAGTGGTGACCTAATCCCCAACCATGGTTTATGATGAGGAGTTTACCCAATTACCTCGACAGACCCAAGATATCATGTATGATTGAGGGGGAGTGACAGACGACCTAAAGAAGTATGGTGCTATGGCTTAAAGCATGTCTTCCTTAGAGACTAACATACTCAGAGTTAGAATCATATTGCATTATTGTTTCATATCATCTTGCATCATATCATGACTTGTATCATATGAATTGTGTATTGTGGAACGACTCGCCTTGCTGAGTTCTTTTGGAACTCATTCCTTTTGTGCAATTGTTTTTGTTAGACTTATCTGTAGGTACTGAAGACATTGATGGCTCCTACTACAAGGTGGAGCAGGATCCCTCATACTACGGTGAAGGTCCTGGCCATTACGAAGGTTACGGTGAAGGTACCGAGGGTGATTACCCTTCGTACCAGGATTAGCTCGACCTTGTTATGGGAGATGCCGTGCTTGGTTTGTTTTGTGTATACATACGAGGACACCTTATACAAGATCGAGGAGACCCTAGCTTAGGCCCTTTTCTGTCATTCTGGAACTTGGACTTGTTATGTTAACTTGTATGGATTTACTCTTTGACACTGAGTTTGTAACTTAACTTAATTAACCACTTTCCGCTGCTCTGGAGGGAATGACTTCCGATCTCTCTCTCTCTCTCTCTCTCTCTCTCTCTCTCTCTCTCTCTCTCTCTCTCTCTCTCTCTCTCTCTTTTGAGATTACCTTTATATATACTTGATACCTTATGATTTTCCGCACTCTGATTTGGTTATCTATTTCTTATCCTTTTTAATCTAGTTATTACTTGCTTAAAACGTTGATTATATTGTTCGTAATTATGTTATCGTGTATGTGGGAGGCATGGCCGCTCGATCCTTGATCCTCGGGCTGTGGATCACATTCCCGGGTATGCCAGATAGGGTATCGGCTGGGTGGATGTGACAACTCATGTAAAATCCAGCTTTTACCTAACCTTGACCCGACCCGGTCATTGTTATGTTTGTAGGTCCGAAGACCCGAAGTGGTGGTAGGAGGGACTTATGGGCCCTACTGGTTGATGACGTAATGTCGGGATTCCAGTTTATGGACATTGATGATGCTGCTCCTTCCTTGAGCACGTTACCAGTGTTAAGTTAGAATCTACGCACTGATGAAGAGCGAGACAGTTGAAATAGCAAACGGACTCCTGTGCATAATCCGAAGGTACTCCCTAAAACTAGACCTCTTGAGTGAACTGTAGGAGAAAACCCCATGCAATTTGACCTTGTATAGCCCTCCAAGTCCGCACCTAAAGTTGCTGAACTATTCTGTAAAATTCTGCAGAGATTGTTTTGGTCGATACTATTGGTCGATACCATCAACCGAAGGTATCGACCAACAAGTCTGTTGAGCCCAGATTTAAAGATTCTTGGAATATTCTTTTCAATATTTATTTATTCCTCGAGACTGGAGCCCTATTCTCGCGTTTTTAACATCTGGGAATGTGAGAGAGCCTCCCAAGAACTCCTCCTTGGTAGTGGTGAAGCATCTTCTTCATCAATCATTGCCAACCACTCATTCCTACTTTCTTGTTCCACTTTAAAGGTATGACTCTCTCTCCTAATCACTTTCTCACTCATCTTTTCTCTATTTTACTGTTGGGACCATGGCCAAGGTGCTGCAACCTTGCATACACCTTGCCATGAACCTTCTAAACCCCATACAATGATGTTTTCACCGATATGACTATTATTGATTCGCCTCATGATCATTGACTACACATTTCCATGATTTATTGCTTACCAACTTGCTTTATTTATCAATACTGAGATGAAGCTCATGATTAACCTAATCTATACCTTGCATATGTGCTCCATGTTACTTCTAAACGATTCCCTACCTAATCCCCCATGTTTTCCCCTAATTTGCATTGAGATATAGCCAATGCCATGATCTACAACTCTTAACCTTAATATGTCAATTTGGGGATTTCCAAATGGACCATTGGATTATGAAAGTTTCTTGATAATTAGCTTCCCCATGTTGTGCTTAGTCTATCCTCCAAGTTTCATGTCAATCCGAGACCCGAAAGACCAAATCTGGGCAAGAATCCAAAAAGCCAGCTTGCTGTCCTGGAATTTGTTTTGGTCGATACTATTGGTCGATACTATCGACCAAATGTATCGACCAATAGAGTTGTTGTCAACAACTTTTGCCTAGTTCTGATTCGTTTGATCTCCGATTGTTCTGATTTCTTCTCTAACCTTTCATATATGCTAGTTTAGGACTTTAAGACTATTTGGGCCACTTGCTTGTGATCTTGGACCATTCTCTTCTCCGATTCAAGGTAAGGATAGTTATCGATGTAATTACCTAGAATATGGAAATCTTGACTTGGTATTCCTAACCTAGTAAATATAGTTTCTATTTCATATTCTTATCATGTTAGACTTGCTACATATGTCTTTCAACAGTAGCTTTGTGTTTACATTATATTACTTCAATGTTTTATCATGTTTATCAATTTCAATATATGATGACTTATGTCAATGTCATGAATTGAATGTTTATTATGACGTTGTATCTTATGAACTGATATGATGAACTTGGGCATGTGATTGCTTAAGTATAACTCGGGATTGAGGGGTACCCTACTGGTGCTTCTGTCCTTGGACATCGGAGGGAATAGTATGGGATATTCTCCGAAGGTGTCCATTGACGCTTTCCGGGTTATTGAACGACATGCATAGGACTTGTCTAGATGTATGGCTAGGATGTCCCTATCATATCAGACCCGATTCGGAAGGGCATTGAGACCGAACAACCCGTGGTAGTAGTGTGGATTTGTGGGCGCTCAAGACCGGTATCCACTCCGTGAGAGGACATAAATTGCATTACGGTTACCCGAAAGGGGCCATTTATTGGTAGAGTTACAAATGGTTAGACTTGGGCTCACGGGCACTCAAGACCGGTGAAATGATCCATGAGAGGGACGTGAGAGCTTCCCGTTTACCATTTGTGGATGACCAATAGGGTTGATGAGTCCGGTGAGTAATATCCGTGACTCTAGTGTGAAGGATACCGGAAAGGATCCCGAGAGGGGAGGAATGGAAGTATCTGGAACTGGCATGATATGATTAAGTAAATGACTTGCATTAGGCTAGGGTATACCTTGACATGTGCCAATACTTAGACCAAACGGTGATGTGAGAGAGCGGTGACTGAAATCCCCAACCATGGATTTGTCCGAGAGGGATGCAGGACCCAATTCCCCCCGGTGATGAGTGACTGAGACTACCTAAAGAAGTATGGTGCTATGACTTAAAGCATGTCTACCATAGATGACCAGCATACTTAGAATAAAATCATATTGCATTATATGCCTCATATCATCTGCATCATTTTATGATTATCTGGTGGTTTATGTGTGGTGGAATAACTTCCTTGCTGAGTTCTCTTGAACTCATTCCTTTTCTGTTGCAATATTTTGTTAGGCTATTCTACAGGTGATTACTCTGATGGCACCCTCCCTGAGGCGGACCCAGATACCTCATACTACCATCCGGAGGCTGGCTACGTTGAAGACTTCGGTGACCATACCAAAGAAGATCACTAGGCATACCAGGGTTAGCCCCGGAGTTGTATGGGAGCAGTCATGTTGGGTCTCCATGGTCCTCAACTTTGAAGAAGATATATTTATTGTGGAGGAGACTTATGAGTAGTTACCTCTTCTTTTGTGACAGTATACTTAGAAGAATTGTAATAACTTTAACTTACCTTTATAACTTGAGACTTGTACTTAACTAAATTTTGACCTCACTTCCGTTTGGTGAAGGAGTGGATTCCGCCCACTGCCTTCTTAATTTATCTGATTTGATATTTATTTCCGCACTCTGATTATGTTTGATATCTTATTTCTGAATTCCATGATCATTCATTATTAGTTTATGATTATTATCTGTTCATGATTGTATTATCGTCGATGTGGATTATGTGGTCCCTGAACTATGGATCTTCGGGGCTGTGGATCACATCCCGGGTATGCCAGATAGGGTACCGGCTGGGTGGATGTGACAACTCATCCAGGTGCTTGTCAAAATTTACTCCCCCTGACAACCGAAGTCCATATAACTGTTTCTTGAAAAACAACTGATTTGTCAACGACTTGGACTTGTACCTGCTCTCTAGCTTTGCCTAGACTTCCTTTGGATCCGCCACCCCAATGACTTCACGAAGAACATTATCCGCAAGATACAACTGGATCGTGCTATTTGCTAGATCCCTCAACTCTTGCCATTCGTCTTCCTTTATCGCCTCTGGCTTTTCTGATTTTTTTTTGTGAGAGCCTTAACAGTCCCTTCCCACATAAGGATGTTCTTCACCCATTGTTGCCACAAGGTGAAATCATTATAACCATTAAAAAGTTCTATGGAGAAATTAGAACTCTTCACCGCCATCTGATTGCCCTTCATACCCGTCAACAACCCAAAAAAACATGTTCATTGATTTCCATACGGACAAATTCAATACCAACAGAGTGAAATCTCCTCGATCCATCACTTCCACTGAGTCTCGAACGCCCAAAAATCTTTGGAACACTTAACTCAGTACAAAATTCCTTCACACAAAATCCTATGGAAACAACTGTACGGTATGGATCCGATTAAAAAAAAAAAAACGAAAAAATCCTTTTTTTTTTTTTTTTTTCAACCGACCTTTTTTTTCTTACAGTTCTTCCACGTTCCAACTTCACTTTTTCAACCTTTTTTTTTTTTTTTTTCAACCCATGTAATAATCATTACATTAAAAATAAGTTTAAAAAGTTCAAAAAAAAACTTTTCTTCCTCACGGTCGACACCCACCGCTCAACTTTTTTTTTTCTTCTTCTCTTTGATCCAATCCGCTCAAAGCATAAGAAATATATATTTTAAAAAAAAAAACTTCACGATTCTAGATCTATAATCGTACTTTCGATCAATCCGTCGAAGACTTCTCCATTCTCCTTGCACCTATCATCTCCTTTCTAGATCTTCGCCCACCTCCGGCGATGATCCACTGAACCTCGCTCTGATATTACTTGTTAGGGATAATGGATGCACAACCATGAATATAGAAGAACACAAGCAAAGCACACAAGAGGGATTTAACGTGGTTCGACAAAACCTTGCCTATGTCCACCCGAGAGAAAAGAAGAAGTTCAACTGTTTTAGAAAACCTCACATCACTCTCACACCCACAAAGTGTTACCTTGCTTCCTTACCCAATCCCTATCCCCGGGATGGGTTCCCCAATCCCCTGCAAGAATTGATTCCTATAGGTTATCCCACAAAGACTATTTATAGGGAAACCTAAAAACCCTAATCCCAATGTAATTACAATTTTAACACAGTACTAGTAATTGACCCAAACCCTGTTTCAATTACAAATACAACCAAAACTATAATTACATGGACCCACAGAATACAAGACACGCAAACCCAACATTGTGAACAACCCTTAAAGAAGAAAAGAATCACGCCGGAGTCATGGGTAAGTAAATTCTTACCCCTCTCATGGTACATATAATTGCGTAGCTCCAAACCTGATATGATGCATGACTTTATGCTATGACAATTTATTTAGTGTTAAACACGTGTGATGCATGAAGGTGAAATGACATGTTCATGTTTATGATATGAGGATGACATGTGTTGGTGCAAGAAATATGATCTTGACCACATGGTTCTCTCCTGAGACAAAAAGAAAGTGAAAGTGGACAGCCTCTGAGGATGGGAAGCCACCTCCAACGATCAAGTTAGTCAGGCCAATAAATCAGAGACTCCATTGAGGAGCCAAAAGCCCCAAGAGATGAGTACGTCTTAGTCGCCTCTATTTGCGCAATATGCTGGAGACTAATGGATAGGGACGAGGAACTGCCATCTCTGGGCTCGAGGAGACTTCTAAATATGTAAGACCCCCTGACACAAGTAACCAGCTGGAGAAGAACTGGGCTCACCAAAAGCGGTTCTTGCCACGTAGACCATTCTTGCCCCGTCATGAATTAGGATCCGGCTAGTGCTATTAGGTGACTTCTCGACAGGAGAACTCTTGGGGCGGTATCCAAATGAGGAAAGCCCAAGCTCAATAGACGGGTCCAGGCCCAGCAGGCGGTCGTGAGTTGGCCCAGGAATCAATTCTCTGAGCCATGAGAGTATGATGATAACATTGGCCCCCTAATCTTTATGACAAACAGTTGTTATTAAGATTACATATTTTCCCACCTTAGTGTGCTTTTAATTCCTAGAAGAGACTTCTCGGGAGGATGAAACGACTCCCCGTAGAGCAGTATATCTTCTTTGCAAGTTTCAAAACATAAGTAGTTATGAAACTTAATGCTCGGCCAGAAACCGTCAATGGAATCAACAACCCGAGCTGTTCATGCCAGCGTATGAATTTTCTAAAGACCTTTGTTCAGTTGCCAGGTGTCGAGTTATCCTTCTTCTGCTTCCAGAAACGAAGCGTCAGAGTGATGAGGTACAAAAATCTATGCAAGATTTGGGACACCCCTTTTGGCTCCAAGAGGCGGGCTTTCTAAATTGAACGCCAGCAACCCCTTCTCATCACTGATCATTCTGCAACTTTCGTCGCTTTCTTTGAATCTCTGAGTTTAACAAGATTGAGTGAATCCACCATTCTCTGGGAAGGTCTATTTGCGCCTTTCTGGATGAGATGAGAAAGAAGAGTACCAAGAGGACTTGTCCCTTCAACAAGAACCCTTCGAAACCCTCGATCAAGGAGGAAGAAGAAGAAGAAGAAACCCCTGTTACCAAGGCAGGCGACTCTCCCTCAGGTTTTCCAACAACGCCTCTTCAAGACGCTCCCCCTGATCGTGCGGGTATGGCCATTGAAGCCTATCTTTGGCTCCTTTCGTTTGTAGATTCTCCTTCTGTAGACTCCAGACTAGGACCTCTTGATTACCCCAGTCTTCTAAGTCCGCACCATGTGGAATAGATGAAGACAACCTTTATGATTCTCGATGACTTCCAAGTGGGGCTTCCTAGTCCTTGCGAAAGAGCAAATCTGCTCGCCAGAGGAGAGAATCCTCTATATTTTGACTCTTTGTTGGGAGGTCTAAGGTTTCCTCTATGTCCTTTTGTTAGACAGACCCTAGAGTACTACGGGCTTAACCCTGATATGCTGGCACTGAACGGATGGAGATATCCCATCGCCTTTATGGGGTGTTGGTACCGTTTCGGCGTTGAATGTAGTTTGGACCTATTTAGATGCTTGTCTTCCATCAGAGCCCTTAGCAGAGTGGGTTGGTACAATTTCAGCAAGCGTGGCTCGGCCAACTGTAAGTTCATGGTTCTGGAAGAGGGATCTCTTCGAGCAGACTCATAAGAGATGGAAAGATAGATTCATAGCCTGCAAGGTTCCTCCAGGGCATGTCTCCTGTGCCTGGTCTACCCTTTCCCCCCCAAGAAATTGGGAGGTTGAATGATAAACTTCTTTTAGGAGAAAAGGAAGAACTTTTTTACAAAAAAATTTTGAAAGGAAAGGGGGCTCTCATTCATGATCGCGAGATGGACTTTGAAGCTTCCCTTATTCTATGGGGAGTGATGTCTAGTGAGCCCCCTTGTCCAATCTCTCTCACCAAAGAACCATTTGTTTACTCTTTCTGAGAAGTTTGTCTTTTGCAGCCCCCAACATGCCATTGGATAGGGAGACCCTTCTTCACAGGTATAATCTTTCTCGGACAGCCGCCAAGTCAGAACAAAATAGATCGCAAGGATCAAAAGATGATTCCTCGGTCCCCTCCGCAAATCTTCCGAAACCAGTGGCCAAAATCCCTGCAGATTCTGAACTAAAGACTTTGAAAGAAGTTCTTCGAGAGGTAAAGGAGGAAACTGGCCTTCCGGACACAAAGGAAGACGAGAGTCCTATTGAAATTTTGAGTGAGGACAGTCCTTCTGAGGCCCCTTCCCATCGCAGATCAAGCAGGGATAAGAGCTGGAAACAGTTGCCGTCGCCTCCCTGAACAAGGGGAAAGGAGAAAAGGATCAAGACTGGGACCTTTGGGGAAGGTCCGAAAAGTGACTCAACCAGTGTCCCAAAGCCACCTCGTCCAGGAGCAGCCAGCAAGAAAAAGACCTTTCAAGGTTCCTCTTCCAGCAAGACCATTCCTATTCTCAGGATTCCTGTACCCCTTTTCAATGAATCTTCTTCCCGCACAGTTCCACCAGTGATTCCAACTCCTTTAAGTCGTGATGCTTTTGAGGCTTACACAGCCCATGCTTCTCCGTTTTCTTCAAGGTCATTGAGATCTTCTCCTGTGTCGTGAGGCACATCACCTTCAGAGCACTCTGGCAGTGATCAGGTTTTTGAAGGCCCTGCCAAGCCACACACTGCCACCTGGGCTCCCCAGTGGACGATATCAGCAAAGGGCGGTCTTCTGACCAGTCCCACCAAAATGAGAGAGTGGCTGGAGCATGGTGTGGCCTTAGATGACAAGGCAGCAACAGACAACCTCCCTCTGCACGTGTTGTCCTCCAAATTAGCTGAGTAAGATTTATTTTGCAATTCCAGCTTTATTTCCACATGAAATTTTTATCATTCATATATCCGGCCCCGGGTGCTTTTCAGGAACACCTACAAGCATGCATATCTGGCCAAAGCCCTGATTCGCCGGAGTAAGTTTTTATCCTCCAAAGTGTCCACCTTAACAAGGAATTCCACAGAACTCCAAAGTAAAATTGTAGCCTTGGAATCTGATCATGCTCACGTTGCTGAAGAAAGGGACGTGCTGAGAAATCAAGAGGTGGAGAAAGTTAAAGAATAATCCAGCGACTCAGCAACAGCGTCGTCCATCTTGAGAAGCAAAGAGACAAGGCAGTAAAAGAGAGGGACACGGCGAATAAGGTTAGCCAGCAGCTGGTTGGAGAGAAACTCTCTATTGAGTTTGAGAGGTTCAAGCTGCATCTGAGAAATCAAGAACTGGAGGGTATCTTGGTTGTCCATCTAAAAGACAAGGAAATCAAGATGGCAAAGCTTTCCAACAGTGAGGATCAACTTCTTGTCCTCCAAACAAAGATATCCATGTTAGTCAAGAGACTGAGGAGTGCTGGACGTGAAGCTGTGGAGGCTTTCAAGAAGTCTGGAGAGTACCGGAGGGAGTTGGCGGATACCGCAATTCCTGGCTTTGAGCATGGTCTTGATCATGCCTTCAAGCTGATGACTGAAAAGCTTCCTGAGGATATGCTGAAAAGAGTCTGTAAAGGTCCCTTTTTTACCGCGAACACTTGCAGACATTTAAAGATTCCGGTGTTCAACTGGATGGAGTCTCCCTTTGGAAGTGCTACACAGCCTTCACCACGTTCCTCCAGCCATGCACCAAAAGAACCTGAGCCAGTCCCGTTCCGGCAAGTTAATCCTGATGGCACTTTGATAGTGACCATTTCTGAAGATGATAACCTCTGAACATTGACCAACAAATCTTTTTTTCTTTTCTTTCTTTTTTTTAGAACTATTTCTTGTGAGATTTCATTTATGGGAATCTCTTTTTATGGACTTTTTGTAATTCCCTTGGTAATGAATAGAAGTCTGTCTTTAGCCCTTGCTAGCCTAGACATGTGACTCTTGCACCATCCTTGCGGTTTTTCATTCGCGCAATCTGTTAGGCTCATTCCAAGTTGGGCGTAGCCTCCTCAGAGAGTTATGTTCTTTTTAAACAAGCCATAGTTTCTTGCAACATTCTGGCTTGACTCGTTGGCTGACAAGCCGCAAGGTTATTATTAGCCCTCTATTCTTCTTGACAATTCTTGTTATGAAGAATATCTTGTTGGTGTCCAAAATCTTAAGGACCAGAAGATGCTGGGGGATGAAGAAGCCTTTTGGTGAAGCCACCAAATTGCTTCTCTACGAAGTCTTAAAGTTGTAAACATTTCTCAGCAAAGCTGTAGACACTTTTCAGCGAAGCTGCAGGAATTTCATCTGCGAAACTGCAGGAATTTCATCTGAGAAGCTGCAAGAATTTCGTTTGCGAAATTGCAGGAATTCCATCTACAAAGCTTAAGAAATTTTCGCCTATGAAGTCGCAGGAATTTTCATCTGCTAAGCTGCAGGAATTCCATCTGCGTAGCTGCAGGAATTTTCGTCTGCGAAAAGTCGCAAGAATTTCCATCTACAAAGCTGCAGGAATTCCATCTGCGAAGCTGCAGGAATTTTCGTCTGCAAAGTCGCAGGAATTTCCATCTGCGTAGCTAGAGGAATTCCATCTGCGAAGCTGCAGGAATTTTTGTCTACGAAGTCGCAGGAATTTTCATCTACGAAGCTACAGGAATTCCATCTGCGAAGCTGCAGGAATTTTCATCTGCGAAGCTACAGGAATTCCATCTGCGAAGCTGCAGGAATTTTCATCTGCGTAGCTGCAGGAATTTTCATCTGCGAAGTAGCAGGAATTTCCATCTGTGAAGCTGCAGGAATATTCGTCCGCGAAGTCGCAGGAATTTCTATCTGCAAAGCTGCAGGAATTTTCGTCTGCAAAGTCGCAAGGATTTTCATCTGCGAAGCTGCAGGAATTCCATCTATGAAGCTGCAGGAATTTTCGTCTACTTAGTCGCAGGAATTTCATCTGCGAAGCTACAGGAATTCCATCTATGAAGCTGCAGGAATTTTCGTTTGTGAAGTCGTAGGAATTTTCATCTCGAAGCTGCAGGGAATTTTCGTTTGCAAAGTCACAAGAATTTTCATCTGCGAAGCTGCAGGAATTTTCGTCTGCGAATTCACGGGAATTTTCATCTACAAAGTTGCAGGAATTTTTGTCTCGAAGCCGCAGGAATTTCCATATGCGAAGCTGCAGGAATTTCATCTGCAAAGCTGCAGTAATTTTCATGTGTGAAGCTGCAGGAATTTCATCTGCGAAGCTGCTGCAAATGCTTTTCATAGGAGGAAAGGCTTAAGATGCAGCCTTCTAATGATCTTCGGGAAGTGACTAGCTGGAGGAAAGGTTCTCCTTGTTGCATCGAGCTTTCACTTTTATCATCACGTGCATCAACCCTGCGAGTGACTTCCGCAAGTAAAGTGGTTGACAATGTTTAGGTGATAGGTCTCGAGCTGTGCTTGATCAGCCTTGCTGACTTCAACACCCTTAGCAGCCGGAAATCTTAATATCATGTAAACAGGAGAGATAAGTCTCCAACTTCCTTAATACCCAGAAGACCACAAGGGATTTCAGAGGCCGACAAGCTGGATACTTCCACAAACATGGTGGGCAAAGACACTTGTCGGATGGATACCCCTTCAGCTCAATCGGGCTGTGCTTCCTCTTTCAGGAATGAAATCTTTTGAAGAGCAGTGTATCAAGGTTGTCTTTGATGGTGATATTTCCTAATTGGTCCAAAACAACAGGAAAACATCTAGACATGCAACGTCCATTTATTGGTTCGGTGTCCATTGGAACTTTATCCATCCCATGGCTTAGCTCCCTATTCTTCTGATATAGTTGCTTTCTCACAGAGGATACCGACATCCTTGAGCCCCCTTTTCTGGCGAAAGGGACTAGCTATTTTGGTCGAAATGCGTAGTACAAGAAATGCATACTACCTTATTTATTTGCCTAGGAATGAAGCTTTCACGGAGGCATGCAAGCAATCCTCAAGAATTCCCATCCCGCGCAAGCTTGTAAAATGCAGTAGCCATATTTTCATCTCTCTGGGAGAGGTTTGAAACATAACCTTGCAAAAACCTACCGAAGTACATTTTGTCGAAGATTCTTTTTCCTCGAAACTCAACTTTTATAGCCTGCCGACTCCTCTCCTGGTCTTGACAAGAGAAAACGAATAACGGAGACAGGAGTGATAGTGTCGTTAGAGACCGCCGAGATCTACCCCAGCTATAAAGAGTCACACGAACTCACGTGGTTACACCTAGGGGAGAGCACTCAGAACCAATAATCATCGGTTTGCTCAGCGAGCCGAGTCTTCCCCCAAGAGGTGTCCCTTGTGCATGTATGTAGACGTCGGGCGAGAACTTCTATTGCACAATGTGCATCTAAAGATTCCTTCCACGACTGGCTCATGAGCGCCAGTAGTTGTCAATATTTTGTGATTGGGGGAGCAATAGCTATGCTAGTTCTTTTTGAGCAGGAAGAATCGATGCATGGGGAACAAATTGTCACATCCCCCCAGCCGGTACCCTATCTGGGATTACCCGGGAAGTGATCCACAGCCCAAAAGATCAAGTTTAGGAACGATCATATCCATTTAGCACAATAACATAATCAAAAGCAAGAACAAATCATTGTGTTCTAATAAGTTAATAATAAAATTCAAGAAAAGATCTCAGAAGGATCACTAAGAATATCAGAGTGCGGAAAACATGATACCAAATACAAAGCCAATTGTAGAGTAGAGCAGAAATATACTCCACAAACATATGCGGAAGGTAGATCAAAATCTAAGTAAAGCTCTAAGCTAATACAAGTAAAGTAAAAGATAAGTCTAGAAGAAACAAGAGAAATCTAATCCAAATCTTTAGTTGGCTCTTCTTCACCTTCTTCACCTTCTTCACCTTGCCCTTCCTCATACGTACCGTCAAAATATTCCGAACCTGTAGAGAAGTCTAACAAAAGATATGGTACAAAAGGAGTGAGTTTCGAAAGAAACCTAGTAAGGCAGTTAAATCCATAATAACATAAATGGCAGGATTTCAAAACAAACATAAATGCAATATGGTCTGAGACAAACAATGAATGTATGAATCTAACTCTATGTATGCTGGTCTCTATTGGCAGACATGCATTAAGTCATAGCACCATACTTCTTTGGGAAGGTCTCATCACACAACGCCGTTTGGTAGTGGGTCCGGCATCCCTCCGGACATTCCATGGCTGGGGTTTAAATCACCACTCTCTCACATCACCATTTGGTATAAGTATCGGCTCATGTCAGGGTTAAGCCTAGCCAAATGCAAGTCTTCTACTTAGTTACATCAAGTCAGATCCAGATACGTCCATTCCTCGCCCCTGGCGATCCTTTCTGGTATCCTTCACACTAAAGTCCTACTAGTCCCTGACTACGGACTCATCAACCCTACTGGTTATCCACATATGGTAAACGGGAAGCTCTCACGTCCCCTCACAGGTTGGTTACCGGTCTTGAGCGCCCGTGAGCCCAAGTCTAACCATATGCAACCCTACCGATAAATGGTCCCCACAATGTGATTCCTGTCCTCTCACGGATTGGTTACTGGTCTTGAGCGCCCATGAATCCCCATTGCTACCACGGTTCGTTCGGTCTCAATACCCTTCCGAATCGGGTCTGATATAACGGGGTATTCCTAGCCAAACACTGCTAGACAGCCCTAGGTATGAAAATCAATAATTTAGGAAGGTGTCAATGGGCATCTTCGGAGAACATCCCATACTATTCCCTCTGATGTCCAAGGACAGAAGTGTCAAAAGGACACCTCTCCTACACCTCTCCTTCCCGAACCATACTTAATCAATCACAATCACAAATCAATCATATCATACACTTTTACAGTATATAGAAAATATACCATAATAAGATCCATCTCATATATAGTTAACAAATAAAGACATTCATAAACTAAAGAAAGCAAGTAAATAATACTACTATAATTGAAGTAAATACAATAGTAATATATTCATAAAAGAATCTAATTATGGTAACAAATCCGAAAGATTCTAATATAGAAACTAAAATCACACAATCTATGCTATTATAGAAGTAACCATCCTTACCTTACATAACTTGCAAGGAATCTTAGGGAATCAAGTAAGATCATAACAAAACTTGAGACGAAGATCCTAAACAAGTGTATACAACATATTAGGAAAGATATCAAAACATCCAAAATAAACCAAATATGAGGTTACTATCCTCATTGGTCAATTGGATTGGTCTCTTGGTTCCAATCGACCAATCAGTCGACCAATGGAGACAGCAAAGTACAGAATGCATTGTTTTGGTCATAACTTCTTCGTTTGAAGTCTGATTGATCCCAAATTCGAAAGGGAACTTCACACAAACATAAGAAGACTATCTAGCATGAATTTAGCATCATCCATGGTCCAAAAATTAGTACTTTATAATTTGGGAACATGAGTTTCTAAATTGGGAACAACATGGTTTTCATAGCAAACTCACCATGGATTCAAGGGAAGAATTAGAGAGAACAAGGCTTCACTCTAATGGAATAGCAAGAAAATAGCAGAGGCAAGAATAACTAAATAGAAAATCAAAAGAATATTAATTCTAGAATGAGAGGAATCAAAAGTAGAAACTTACTAGAATGCTTATATCAATGGTCAACATAGAAGGTTATAATGGCTAGGAAGAAACGGGAATTGATTCAAGGAGATGAAATACATTGGAACAGAAGTAAAGGCTAAGATCAAACATGTCAAACATTAATTAGAAAAGAAGCTATAGTAGAATGATCATGCTGTCCAAAATTCAATCAAATTCAGTGAAGAATTGAGGAGATTCACCATGTGGTTTCAAGGAATGCATAGAGTGATTGGGGGTTCACTCTGAAACATAAGGAGATTAGAGAATAGGTAGTTACAGTAGTGTAACACCTTCTCCACAATCAAAACATCAAGATAGAACAGTAAGAAGAAGAAAAGAGAGAAGAAGGAGATAGAACACTGAAATCAAGGTCCAACTTCAAGGTGTAACATTAAACTAACCTTTCTTTACCCAAAACAGATAGGGTGTCCTAGCTAGGTTTGGGCTGGATTTCACACAAATGACTCAGCTCTTAAGAAAGGGTTGCAACTCAGTATCCCACTGTGGTCTTCTTTCCTGACTTTTAAGAGGCTCGTTGTAGGTAGACGTCTTTGGATGAACAGCATATATTGTACGCTTCTCCGTGACTTCATAAATGATGTATGTTTGAAGATGATGCTATGAGAAGAAAAGCCATGAATGGTGTACATTGAACTTCAAATCCAAGGATCCCATTCGACTCGTCAGCCATCAGGTTAGCCTTAGATCTGGGAATCAATGACCTTCAAGCTCTCTTTGTCCCCATAGTTTACATCAAAGCAAAGGGAAAGCAACCGACCTTTCGTCGACAACTTCCCACAGACGGCGCCAAATGTTGGTGCAAGAAATATGATCTTGACCACATGGTTCACTCCTGATCCTGCCTCTGCTCCTGAGACCAAAAGAAAGTGAAAATGGGCCGCCTTTGAGGACGGGAAGCCACCTCCGACGATCAAGTTAGCCCAGGCCAATAAATCAGAGACTCCATTGAGGAGCCAAAAGCCCCAAGAGATGATGAAGATCATGCTCTTTGAGGGGTTAGAAAGCTGAAAATAAGATGGCTTGAGTGTGTAGAGCATACCCACATTCATGCCCACTGGTGGGTTATATAATGGATTCATACCTCCAAAGACAGCATGCTTCTCAGCCTTTGGATGCTGATTTGATGAGATGGAAGGTGGAGATGGCTTCTTGAAGTAGCCTATGCGGTTTATGGGTCCAAGGCACGACCAAGGAAGTCACCTCAACTATCAGAGGGGTCACATCTGATGACTACGTCTCAGTCGCCTCTATTTGCGCGATATGCTGGAGACTAATGGATAGGGGGCGAGGAACTGCCATCTCTGGACTTGAGGAGACTTCTGAATATCTAAGACCCCTTACAAGTAACCAGCTGGAGAAGAACTGGGCTCGCCAAAAGCGGTTCTTGCCATAGACCATTCTTGCCCCGTCATGAATTAGGATCTGGCTAGTGCTATTAGGTGACTTCTTGGCAGGAGAACTCTTGGGGCGGTATCTAGATGAGGAAAGCCCAAGCTCAATAGATGGCTCCAGGCCCAACAAGCGGTCGTGAGTTGGCCTAGGAATCAATTCTCTAAGCCATGAGAGTATTACAATAACAACATGACATAGTTATAGTTATGGAATTGCAATGGACGTGTATTTATGGAATGGATATGACATAGCTATTATGAAATAGAACAACATGATTATAGTGAGTGGCACGACATGATTATAATACGATTATGCTTATAGAAGAATAATGCAACGATATGTATATGAACCAGAAGTGATATGAACGACAGAAAGGCTTGTGAGTAAGTTGTGGAGAAAATTGATAAGTACCTTATGTAATACACTCTCATAACTAAAGAGTGAAGAATAGGATTAGGTGAGTGTAGCATCACCTCCAACAAAAACCAGCTGTGAGATGAAAGAGGTACACCAATCTTGAAGAGGATAAAGGAACCTCAAGCTTCCTTTGTATGACTGTGATACGTCTTGATACATTGAGAGGGCACACTCTTGAGACGAGATATGATCTGGCTTTAGTTGATGTAAGAAAACCAAAATGAGCAGCGGGTAAGAGGAAGAGGTGAGTGAATGTTGTGGAAGGTCTCAACCCTTTTTAGCACGATGGCAATTCATTCCTGTACAAGAAGGGAATGTTTATGCGATAGGATCCGTTCCAGCATAAACTGAGATAAATGAATGTATACATGACAGAAGGATAAGGGGAAAACGATAAGTTACCTAGACTAAAAGAATATCATGTAAAGTGCAGGTACTCCTTTATACACTCTATTTAGATGCTACGTTAAACGAAAGGTCCACAATGAGAACTAGAAAACAAGTAACAATTTTATAATAAAAGGAAAAGCTCTCTGATCTCTCACACACACCAACATTAGAAATACTTCTGTTTATATTACTTTGCATGGATTCATCTCATAAAGTTGGATTTCCATTTTCATTAATGCCTTAAATATGGTTCTTGCTACTATATGAATGATTTCGGGGTGGTTCTACTTACTGAGCTAGAAGCTCATTGAAGTTGATTAATTGTTTCAAACTCAAGTGCTAAAGATAAAGGTAAAGAGGTCGTCGTGGCAGCCAAGACTGAGTGATCTCTGGTTCACTCCACTTGGGAATAACTAGGTGTTGTCAAGTTTTACAACTTTAGTAACTGTAAGGTAATCTACTGTGTGCAAGGTAGTGTTAGATGCCAACAGGGTCACTGTTAGGACAAGCAGGAATTATAAGCGGAACTAGACACAGATAGAAGAAGAAACAGAGCAGAGCAGAGGCAGAGCAGAGGATAAACGAGAAAGGGGTTTGAGGACAGTAAATTCTTCGATGTCTTCATATTTCGATCTGCCCCCTTTTTATACAAAGTGAATATAATTCTATAAAATTCCCAGATCTACCATTACACTCAATTTCCCTCCTAAAATAGTTAATTCCCGCTCAATCGTCCCTCTTCTACTCCATGTGCAAATTCCTTGAGGAATGAAGGGATTTTTCTGTTACGGGAAGATCTTCTTGCATCTTCTTGCTGAAGCATGCTTCTCTACCACGTCTTTGTATGTGCTAGCAGTTGAGGGTTGAGGTATGCTACCATCTGTTGCTTGATGTGTAACATCGCATTCCTCTACAGCAGCAACCTCATCCTCGAGGTTGAATTGTGGGAATTGGTGGTGGAAGCGAAACCAATCTTCCCAAGAAGCATCTACAATTGGAAAGCCTTTCCACTGGATGAGAACCTGAGGAACAGAGTGTAAGAATATTTCTATCCAATATCACATAGATCGACTAAAAACACCTTATTATGATAATGGCACAAGATATGATGAACATACCTTCTTTAGGATCCATTGGAGACAAAGCACAGCGGAATGTCTTATTTTGTCTCCCACTAAGAACAAACTTGAGGTGAAAGTTGATTCTATGATCAACAACTTGATGTTAGATCTTCTCCTCTAGACTCCTCCCTATTTCACTGGCTTGATGGTATAACCTCTCTGAACTAACGCAGAGAATAATGTGATAATGATTAGGGTTTAGAGGAGGGACCTAGCATCCTTTATATAGGCAATTCCGTTAGATCGTCCATCAAGATCCAATGGTCCCTATTAGCCCACACTAGCTAGTCCATATAAGTGTTTTAATAACCATATATTACTCATATCAGACCAATAAAGAAACCAAATCAAAGTATAACACAATCAATGAAGCCCATCTTATGTTGAATATTTAATTAATATTCTAACATAGATGAGTTGCAGCGTTGAACGAAACGATGCTGGAGTATGGTGAGAGGCTCCCAACGAAGAGGTAATTCTGGTAAGGCGGTTGTCAAACCAGGATGTTAGCCCAAGCATGGCTTCAGTGTGAACACTTGAAAGACAGGTGGATCCGTGAATAAGTAGGCAGGGTGAGCTTATAAGCAACCTTTCCGATGCACTCCTGAACTTGGAAAGGGACATAAAAACGTCGACTAAGTTTCTGATAAAGGTGGGAAGCAATGGTAGTTTGTCGGTATGGCTGTAACCGTATGAAAACCCACTGCCCGATTGAGTATTCATGGTTGCGGTAATGCCGATTTGCCTGAATACGCATTCAATTTTGAGCTCGATTTATATGGAAGTGGACATGTCGGAGGATACAACCATGGTCCAGAAGCTCATCTTCAACAGCGCCGTTGTGAGTTGAACTTGGAATATATTGGGTGATTTTTGGTGGAGGACGACCATAAACAGTCTCAAATTGAGTCAAATTAATAACAGAGTGATACGAAGCATTATAGGAAAATTCTACCCAGGCAAGGTCCGTGGTCCATTTAGCAGGTTCATCCATGGCGAAACCCCACAGATATTGTTTGAGATAGCGGTTCAAAACCTCAGTTTGGCCATCACTCTGAGGGTGATAGGCTGAACTCATAGAAAGAGAGGTCCCATGCAACTTGAATAATTCAGTCCAGAATGAATTGAGAAATATGGCATCATGATCGCTGATGATAGATTAAGGAATCCCATGAAGCTTCACGATATTCTCCATGAACGTTGTAGCAACTCTGTGACTGGTGGAATGGGGGGTAAGAGCAATGAAGTGGGCATATTTAAGAGGCTGTCAACAACAACCATGATGGCTATCTTGCCAACAGGAGATGGTAATGTTGAAAGACTTGTTGAGAAATCTGCAAATACACTTGAACGCTTGTTCTCACAATACTTCTTTAGAGAGAAACATACCAAAGGTACTTTCTTTAAGGTATTTAGACACCCCGATTTGTGCAATACGGGTTCTACAGTGTCTTCACCCCAAGATCAGTCAGTCCAAACCTTTAAGGTTGCACCCCAGAAAGGTTATTTAGGTGTAATCAGGTTATGTTCACTGCTAACCAGAATAACAACAGGGAGAGAGAGAGAGAGAGAGAGGAGGAGTAAAATCCGTACCTAGAATGAACTCGAAAATGGGTTGGCTATGGGTGAAAGGGTAAGGTCACCTCTCTTTGTGAGGATACCTTTCAGCTCAACTCCCTTCAGGAAGGTACCTATCCAGTTGACCTCCTTACAGGAGAGTGCATGGCACTCCTCTAATGACATCTCCACGTTTTCACCCAGCGGTGGGCTTTCCGGAATAGGGCCCATGCCAAAATGTGCCTTCCAGATCAAGGCCTATGACCCAAGTCCCAAGTCATATAGATTTATTAATATTAATATATATCTATATAATCATAGCAGGATCACAATAGGGTTCAAGCTCGGTTCGTGTCGCACAAATTAATATTACATGGGCCCTTACTATATACAAACAATATAATCAGCTCCTCTCAACCCGATGTGGGACTAAATAAAATCCATAGGATAAAAGACACGATTAAAACATATAATTATATAAAATAATATTAAGTTTTAAACATATTTACAACAGGTAATCGAATTATGAAGTCCATGGATAGTTCCTCCCAAACTTGGCGTGGTATAGGTAGTGGCTGTAAAAGCCCCGCCGGTGCTCTGTGATCAGATTTTGTTTGTTGACAGATTAAACATTAAGCCACAAATGCCTTAATATCCTTTCGAATACCCAGCCATAACACATTTGTAGCTAATCGTTTAACAGTGCGGAGATACCTACGTGTCCACCACTCTTGGAGGAATGGAACTCTGTTAAAAATTGTTGCTGAAGCTTCGAATCGGGAGGAAGAATGAGGCGGTGCCGATGAAAAAGGATGTTGTCTCAATATGAAATCAAGATGTTTAGAAGGGTCCTCTTGTAACTCATGAATGAGGTTATGGAGGGTTGTAGAAGCCTTGGTTTCTGCTTTTAATTGAGGTAAGAACTCCATCGTTAGACTAGAGATACCTATAGAGAAGAGCTGATATGCCTGTTGTTTGTAAATGATTTCAAATTGAAATCCTAATAGTTTCGTCAACCATTGCTGCTGCTCAGGTGTTTGAATCACCTGGGTGGCAAGTTCACGCAAACTTTTTTGGACTATGCGGATGAAGAACTTGGTGCCTAAGAGATATTGCCGCCATTTGCTGACTACCTGTGTAATCACGTACATTTCACGAGCATAGGTCGAAGCCCCTTGCATCTTGCTGGATAAGTTTTACTAAAATAGGAGATGGGCTTGCTGTCTTGAGATAACACGGCACCTACGCCGATACCTGATGCATCTGTTTCAACAATGAATGTTTTGGTAAAATCCGGCATCGCTAAGGTAGGTGCTTTCGTGAGGTGGTATTACAAAGCCTTGAAAGCATCTTGTGAGTGAGCCGTCCAAGTGTACGCTCCCTTGCGAATTACATTTGTAAGTGGACCTGCAAGCATGGCATAACTTTTAATGAATTTACAGTAATAACCAGGGTTCGATATGTCGACTCATGTCGCCGTGTCGAACCTTGGCGACACGGCGACATGGGCGACATATCGCCAAAAGTCGACCGACTTTTTGTTGGGGTTCGATGAAAAATCGAACCCCTGTTTCGATGGGTTTTTTAGGTCAGTTTGACCTGAAATTTGATGTGTAACCTAATTTGAGGCCAATAAACACATTGGGAGTGTTATTTTGATCTAAAACATTACCTAAACTAATGTTCTTAATCGACCCATGTCCTACTATACGCGGACGAAAGCCCTGAAACTAAAAACCTAAAAACTCATAAAAACCAAATCATATAAAGTCTACAATTCATTGTACAAATATTGAAATACATAGAGTCATCCAACCATATAAAATCTGAAACTCTCAGTACCAAGTACTGTGCCTAGGTGGATCGAACTCCTGTGACTCAGACTGTCTCCAGTGATGCCCCCCCCAACAAATTCACATACTCATCCCATCTCATACGATATTGAAAATGGTCTAAGTAATCATTAACTGCAATTCTATGGTGGTCATCTTCCACCGCCATGAGAACTCCAATTTGAGGGAAGTGAGAATAGGGCCAAGGAACGTTCCGCATGCCATCAGATGCCCTTGTTGGTATGAATGACTCTGATTGTGAAGGAGGGAGAGGGACACCATAGCTCCCATGATACGAAGAACTAGAGGGGACACCATAGCTCCCATGATACGAAGAACTAGAGGGGTTACTAATTCCCATATCATACTGTCCATGTGAAGGAGGGAGAGGGACACCATAATTACCCGTAGGCCAATAACTTGTTGTGGAGCCTACAGACTCATCCAAGCTCATGGACCCCATTGACGCAATCGCCGCATCCCAAGGATTAACATAGTCATGGCCAACTCCCCTCTAATGGTGGCTCGGCCTCGTATCAGGATATTGACGACCACGCTGATAATCACCACCATGATCATAATCCTGGGTGGCATGATCAAAATGACTCTCCCCAGTGTATCTGGGTGGGGGGCTGCTGTGTCTCTGGTAGTGGAACATGTATACGCTCTCCAATGCCTCCACCACCACCACCACCACCATCATCATCTCCACCAGTCTGACTAGGCGAGAGTGTGTCATCGGGATTGTTGTCCTGCAGCTCCTCCATGCCTGGTGCCATCATCCAATCCTCATCAGCAGTGGCAGCTGCCTCTGCATGTGCCTGACCCTCTTCAGTGGCCATATACTCATCCACATTAACCCCTGCAGCTTGAGCCAGTTCTGGGTCAGGCCTCCCTCCAGGTTGGTCCAATACCGGCTCACCCCTGTCCAACATCCACTGAGTGAGGGGATC
The DNA here is from genome assembly GCF_041222555.1 of Hakea prostrata. Lineage (NCBI taxonomy): Eukaryota > Viridiplantae > Streptophyta > Magnoliopsida > Proteales > Proteaceae > Hakea > Hakea prostrata. The sequence continues at coordinate 57,032,254 of NC_142600.1, read as the reverse complement.
TTGGTCATCTTCGGCAACAACAAATATATCATCGAGATTGATGTATTGCCTATCATTCTGAGCCTACTCCCTGGCATGTTGCAGCTTCAACCTCATATTATAGTGAATAAATACGAGGTCATTTAGACGTTGGCTTCCCAACCGGTTCCTCCTCTTGGAGTGGATCATGCTGAATGTACTCCAATTCCTCTCACATCCAGAGGCAGAGCAAGTCTGAGACAAGATCCTGATTGCCAATCTTCGAAAGTTTGATGCACTGTTGCCATAGAGATACCACCATTCAGCTGCATTATCACCAAAACATTAAGTTAGAAACTCAAAAGTCAAAAGACTCAAAACATTTATGCATCTAAGCCCTAAGGATCTAACTATATAAGTATCTAACCTGGATCACTGGTTTCTCTGCCACCAGCTCCACTAAAAGACCCAAATGCATCCCTAAACAATTTGATCTGCAATAATACAATCATTAGTATTGATTGGTTATCTAAATTATTTAAACAATTAATACAACTCACTAATCGTTTGAAATTCCCAATGTCTCACCTCATTGTGGCAAAATGATTGGAGCATCTCATCTGGCTCCAACTTCATTATCACCTGTAGCAGGGCATCCAATAGGTTTGTGTCCAACCCTAAATGTTGACTATATTGATACTTAGGGTTTAGAAAATATGCTGCATAATTAAAAGCTTAAAATTAGTACCAACTACCAATACCTACAATGCTACAAGCCCACAAGTCTACAACTACAAATCAACAACCCAGAATATTTACTTACCGGCCCTATGCAGAGGATGCATCAGATGAGCTGTCCATCGTGCATCGACAATATCTAAGAAAGCCCGATGTCCTCTAGGGTTTGCTGCCTTTATAGCATCCTTCATACGCTCAAGGGATGCATACAAGTGGGGCATAGTGGGTCCCCTCAAGGAAGAGTCCACCATACACAAGACCTTTACTATAGGATCTATGGTCTGCAACACCACAGTAACACATCTCCAGAAATCATCAGATGATATTGTGTACTGTGCGGCGTGCCCATTGGTCATGCTGAATTATCACAAACTCATTAAGTCAATAGACAATAAATATCATACAAGATAATCATAAACTCATAATATAAATATAATAATTTATAAGATGAAATAGTAGATAGTTATCTTACTTGGATCCAGCCCAATCAAACCACTCCTGCGATGCAAACATGGATCTGAGGCCCGACTTCTTATCTTGCATGCTGCTCAAGGCGACTAAATTCGTCTCAAATCTTGTCGGACCAGGTCGCACCAACTCACCTCCACATGATCTCCTCATCATTGCCAAAGCAACGTTATGAATGTAGATGAAGTTGGTTACCTGTCTTGCACTCTCAACGGTGTTGTGGACAATGCTGATTTTTCCAATGTCCTTCAGCATTAGGTCAATTGAATGTGCAGCACAAGGTGTCCACAAAAGGTTATAATCAGGTGAAGCCATCAACACTTCACCGGCCTTCTTATAGTTGGAGCCATTGTCAGTGACAATTTGCACCACATTTTTCCTACCAACCTGGTCGATCACATCCTGCAGGAGACCCATGATATATCTGTGGTCTTTCATATGACCAGTAGCATCCACTGATTTCAAGAAGACAGTTCTCCAATCACAGTATACCATGAAGTTGATGATGGACTTTCTCGTCGGGCCGATCCAACCATCAGACATGATGGTGCATCCATAAGTATCCCAAAAGGGTTTCATACTATCAATATACTCTTGCAGCTCTTGCTTCTCCTCTTGAAGGAGGGTGGTCATCAACTCTGTAGGGTTGGGACCATCATATCCAGGGCCTGCCGCTGCAATAGTATCAATCATATTCCTATAGTATGGACCCTGTGCTGTGTTTGTAATAAATCCACTTTGACATTTCTTTCTTTACCTTCTTTGCCATACCTTTCCATGCACCAGATATCTTGGGCTGCTTGGCCCCTTTTCTCCTGAATGTATCAGGATCCTGCTCCATGATCGGGTCTTGACGGCGTGGATAATCAGATGGTTGCTGTGGCAGTGGCACTGAACGGTCTGAACCTGATGTATGAGGGGCCCGCTGACTCTGTGATCTGCCAAACATGCCAAATACACCACCCCTTCCCCCAGAATCAGAAGGTCAAGCCCCTGTAGGCCTAGAGGGACCAGCTCCTGTAGCTCTAGCCCTGGCCATATCCTGCTCCTGATGGTGCAATCGTCTGCTCTCTGCCATGGCCCGCCGCATATCCCTCTCCTCCTGATCTCTGTCCACATCAACAGGATCAACATCCCTATCATCATCTGAATCATCCACATATGATGACGGTCCCCGCACTGTATCATCTAGTGCTTTGTTGACTTTCCTCTAATCATCTTTCTTCTTCCCCTTTTGTTTTTGTAAATCCCTGAATAACTTGATTACATCTGGATGGGCCTCTGTGCATGTAGTCACATCCTTTGAACTCCCAGTGATATGACCCTTGAACCTACTGATGCCACCTGAGTATATTCTTTTGTGACAAAAATTACACTCAGTTTTATTTTTGTCTCCATCAATAGCCGTACAATATTGCCATGTTGGGTCGGTCCTCCCTCCTCCTCTCGCTGATCTCTCGGAGTTGTCCCCGACCACGTCCCCCGACCCCGGTCCTCGTCCTTGTCCCCGTCCACCCTGGGAAGACCTAGTTCCCCTCTGACTCCCACTAGCAGACATGATGACTGTTGCATTCAAATAACATTAACAAATAACAACATCATTATAATTGTTTGTACACAAATAAACAATCATATATGAAATTATGAATATTGCATGTATGATATAATTATAAAAATAGGCTGCCCATATCAAAACCGGCAATGAAGCCACATGGGCAACACAACCAACAGTTGAAAAATACTTACATAATTATTCCATAATTTTCAAAACATCGCCCCCCAGCGACATGTCGACATTTCGCCTTGCGTCGGCGATATCGCCGACACAAGGAACCATGGTAATAACCAGTAAATCCCAAGAAAGCCCTTACCTCCCTTATTGTTTTGGGAATGAGCCAATGCACCACCGCTTGGATTTTAGTTGGGTCAAATTCCAATCCACGGACCGTAATTATATGGCCCCAAATAATCAATCGAGGTTTTGCCAAAAGCACACTTGGAGAATTTGGCAAATAGTTGTTAGGCTTCCAAGGTTGCCAGCACCAAACCCACGTGCTCTAAATGCTCAGCCCATCCAATGTTGTAGAGCAAAAGGCCATCAAAAAATGTCAATACAAATATCCACAAATAAGGTTTAAATACCATATTCATATTAGATTGAAATGTTGTCAAAGCATTGGTCAAGCCAAAAGGCATGACCAGAAATTCATTATGGCCTTGATTGGTCCGAAATGCTGTCTTCAGAATATCTTCAGCCCGAACTCGTATTTGATGGTATCCGGATCTTAAATCCAATTTAGAGAAAAATGTGGCCCCATATAACTCATCAAAAATCTCATCAATAGTGGGGATAGGGAACCGGTCCGGAATATTAACGGCATATAGTGCGTGGTAGTCGACACAAAATGCCAAGTACCATCCTTCTTTTTAACAAGTAACACCGGGATGAAAATGGGTTGACACTTGGTTGGATAATACTTGCCCATAACATTTCACCCACTTGACGCTCAATCTCATCTTTCTAAAAGTGTGGATAGCGGTATGGGCGTACCCTGACTTGAGGGACCCCGGGTTGAAGAGTGATTACATGGTCTTGAGGTCGAGAAGGGGGTAATTGGTTTGGATCCTCAAAACTTGTGTGGCGTTTTTGTAACAATTGGGCTAAGTCAGGGCTCATTTCAGATTCATAAGTGGGCTTGTGGGCTTGTGATCTAGATCCAAGTCTAGTTTGAATAATATAGCATCTGTATAGGCTGAGAGAATCCTTTTAAGCCCATTATAGGATACCTCATTAGGAGGTGATTTGGGCTCCTCCTGTAACTCCACTTGTTGCCGCATATGCAGGGGCGGACCTATGAAGGGGCCGAGGGGGGCCACGCCCCCCCCCCCGGATTTTTAAAATTTTTATATAAATTCCTTTAAATCCCTTGTTTTTTCCACTTTTTTCTCTTCCTATGTGTGAAATGTCGCTATTTGCCCCCCCCCCCCCAATATTGAGAAAATTTTTAAAGGTTAAATAATGGGCACATATGTCATTCCTAATTAAAAACTAATTCTTCAATCCCTATTTATTCTCCCCACTATTCTCTCTTATCTTTTCTTCCTATTTATTCTCTTCTGTTTCTATAAACCTGGTTAAAGGAAATTTTTGAAAAAACATCTTATTAGGTATTCAAAAATCAAAATGTCATTCATAATTAGAAAGTAACTCTTCAATCCCTATTTATTCTCTTCTATATCCTCTCTCCTCTCTCCTCTTTTTTTCTTATTTATTCTCTTCCTTTTCTTCTCTTCGCTTTCTATAAGCGTGGGTTAAGAAAATTTGGAAAAAAAAAATCTACTCCACAATTAGGTACTCTTTCTCTTCATCAATTTATTTATCGTTTCTCTTTTTCTCCTTTTTTTTATTCTTTTTATTTGATTTTATATTCTATGTTTCTTTATTTCTTCTGCAATTTTTGTTATTTGATTTTGAATTGTGAATAAAATATCTATAGTTAGTAGGTAACTAATTGCCATTGGTTTGCATCTTTTACCTAAAAAAAAATTTGGTTTACATCTCCTACAAAAGAAAATATTGGCTTGCATCTAACTTTTTAGGGTTGAAGTCATGTGTATATATTTTTCTGCATTATTGCTTTAATTTTACCTATATTTTGTAGGAAAAAAAAATATCATTATCAATAATTTACCTTTTTTTTTCAAATATGTGTGGGCCCCACAAAATATATGTGGGTCTATTCTTTAATATAATAAAATAATTTAGAGGTGGGACCTCAAATGAATCTTATAAGGGCCCACATAATATGTGTGACAAAAAAGCATTAGGGCTTCCTTAACGGGAAAGTTATCTGGCTTTCATTCTTCAGCCCCCCCCCCCAATATTTCATCCTGGGTCCGCCCCTGCGCATACGTCTGAAGTTACAGTGGTAATTTCCACACTAAGCCCTCACACCAGAGTTTTCTACCATCTCCTACCATTACTGCTATATTAGAAGTTGATTATGTATCCCATCGAAGGTGTTTCACCACTCGCCCTTGTATAAAATTTTGGGTGCTATCGCCGTCAATCAACACCTGCAGTGGTCTTCCTTGTACCATTCCGGTAAACCTTATGGTCGCCGATGAAAGTAAGCCATTTAACGAATGAAAGGTGAGTTGAGTAGTTACCTCAGTGTCTTCTCCGAAATGTTCAGTTGGGTTTACCTTTTCTTTTAGAGCATCTTCATCACATACCAATAATAATAATTGGCAATTTCAGTAGCGATGTCCTGGCGAAAAGCGCTCATCACTATTTGTCACACCCTACCCAGCCGGATCCGGTCATACCCGAATACCCGTGGGGGTGATACACCGCAAGATCTAGGTTCAGTGACAAATCCATACAAAACATGATATAGCATAATTAAATGGACAAGAATAAATCAAGTTTATCATACTAAGTTATCAAAACCGAAATAATGGTTACAATCATCCATTACTTCAAAATAAAAATATAACATCAGAGTTTTTAAAAGAAAAGAGAGTAATTTTCAACGCAGCGGAAAACTAAAGTATACTAGTTCTCTAATGGAATCCCACCCAAAAGAATAGTCTTGATACTGGCATGAAGCTCCATGTGCGTCAACTTCTTCTTCGGTCACTCCTTCAAGAAGACATACTGGTAACGCATCCTCCATTTGGAAGAAGTCCTCATAACCTGCAGCATAATCTAATAGAAAAAAAAAGACATATAAAAGGAATGAGTTCAACAGAACTCAGTGAGGTCAACTCAACATTATATCACACATTCATTCTCAAGATTCCACACCACACATAAAACATGAATATCAACAATGTAATTAATGACAATGATATGATATGTGAATGATTATGCTCCTAACTCTATCATGAAGTCTCTATGGTAGACACGCATTAAGTCATACACCAATCTTCTTTGGGCGGTCTCATCACTCTTCCCTCACGGCTCTGATGCACGTCTGTTGGGTTCTCCGCGGTTGTTGTGTAAAGTCCTGTCAAGCCATGGTTGGGGATTAGGTCACCACTCTCTCACATCACCATTGGTATAAGATCTGGCGCGTGTCAAGGATAATCTTAGGCCCAATGCAAAGTCATATGGTCTCGTACTACATATGGTCCGGATATCTCCCCTCACGCCTAGTGCTCTGTTGGTTCAATACCTTCCCACCTATGAATGGAATCCTCAATGGAGGCATCTGTTGGACCCCATTCATTAACCCAGTGGTCATCCACATATAATGGACAGGATGATCTCCATGTCCTCTCACGGGTCATTTCACCGGTCTTGAGCGTCCATGAGCCCTTATCTATTATATGCAACCCTACCTCTCTATGATGATAGTGGACCTGCTTGACATACAGGACCCAGCCACTAACATCACGGGTTAACCGGCTTCAATACCCCTGCCGAAAGGGTAGTAGTACTCATGAGGTCACCTAACCAAACACTTCTAGACATGCCCTAAATATGTAAATTAGTAATCGGGAAAGAGCCAAGGGCACCATAGGAATGCATCCCATACCGCCTCCTTTGGTATCCTATGGCAGAAATGCCCAAAGGACATTCCCCATTCCCAACCACAATATAAGCAATCATATAATATCACTAGGGCAATGGGTGAACCCACAACCCTAGTAGAAAATACAAGGTAGAAGAAATAATAATATTTCTCCTCTCATACAATCACATTCCATTTCATAACAACAATAATAGATTTCAAAGCAAGGAGCAACATCAGAAGTAATAATAAACATATATTATAGCAATTCATATTTAATAAAAGACATAAAATAACCACAAGATAATACTAAAGCAATACAAGATATCAATAATGAAAAGTAACTGACATCATTACACATGTAATATAAAGTTAAGTATATTCCTCACCTTTTACTTTGTTCTTCCTCCAAATCCAAGAATCCACTCCCACAAATTAGTGATTAAAGATATATTAACCTATTTATGCAAAAGAAATAATTATCACAAATTAGAGCCAATTTGGGTTTCAAATGATATCTTAAAATCTTCCCACAAAAACCCAAATTTGAAAACTAGGTTAAAAAGGGTAATTCTCAACCTCACTAGTGAATGATCACTAATTTGCCACCAACTCGAAGTTTATAATGAAACAAAACTTTGGGAAAATCTAATTGGAAACAAAAGGATCCTACGGGTACCTTCAATTTTATTAAATTTGACCAAAATCAAAATGCCCCAAATTTGGCTCTCATAAATCACCTATGGGTGACCTAGAGAATCAAAATTCTAAAATCTTTTGCAAGAGAATAAAACATTACTCCCAAACTCAAGGAAAACATTAATATAAGAAAATATAAGCATCTAGGGTACCTATCATTATTCCCTTTCACAGATCCCTCAATAGAAGAGAAAAGATATCACTCCCACAAACTAGGAAGGGACATTAATACAATAAAGGAAAGCAACCAAGATACCTAACAATCTTCCCTTTCAAGATTCCTCAAAAGGAAAGGATAGAAAATACTCACAAAATTGTGAGTAAGAGAAGCATTAAAGAAAACTAACCTTTCGTAATGATTTTGCAAAGATTCGGATCACAGACACCTTCGGAAGAATGGAAATCGCTCCTCTCTTTCATTTTTCCTTTTCTCCAAAGCTTCCGCCTCTTTCTAGCCTCCAAAAATGCGTTTACGGATGAGATAAAACATAAATAGGGTTTAAAAATCCGAATTTCCAATTTTACCCCTAAACAGAAAATAGGGTGGGGATTGGTTCACCCAAACGGCTCAAACTTCTGGCTCGTGGTTGGACCCCCAAACGAACTCCGATTTTGATGATTTTTGGCTCGTTGGAAAGGTCTTTCGACGATCTTTGATTTGATATCTTATTTGCGTCAATCGGATTCTCCATCACTAATCTATAGATATTCCAAAATTATCATTTTTACACTATCGAGACTAATCTTCTCTCTTCACTTAAACTCTAAGAGAGTTTTTGAGTCATTATAAGGGTCATCTACCAACATTTGTTTAATTTCCAATCCTTCGAGCTCGAATTGAATGGTCCACAATTGTCGCCGAATCAAGGCCCAGGTTCTCGGTCTTAAAACCACGGGTTAAAGGGGTAGAAATCCGGGGGATTTCACACTATTATAGTAGAGACCTCGGTCTCTTCTTTGTTGCATTTCAAATGGAGTAAACCTTTTAATTGGTAAAGTGGAAGCAAGTGCTGGAAGTAATAGTACGGAAGGAGATTTGAACAATGGCGGTTAGGTTGGGGTAGGAAGCTGTTTGTGAAATTTAAAAGTAACCGCAAGCGAACAGTATCGTGTAGTTAACGGTCGATCTCAAGGAGATATGTCACTTAGAATTCACCTTCTTAATAGTAATGCGAGAGTGGAATGATTCAATTTTGTTAATTAATTAACTAAACTAAATGATCCTACTCTATACATCTAATGCAATCGAATTGAAATGAAAAATAAATTAAACACAATCAATACATAAATAAAAGACAGGAAAAAAAATGCGAACAATAAAAATAAAAGGAAAAGGGAAGTGATCCGAGTGTCAGCTCTGAATCGAGGGAAGGGGAGTATAATAATAATAATGACTTTGACCGTGGACCCTTTGCCGTAGCTTACAGTCCACCGATCGGGGGAACGGATATTAAAGAAAAAAAAACAGTGCAGAAAATAGATAACAAATCAATAAACAAAGCAATGAAAGGAAAAGGAAGCCTTAACCAAAGAGAGGCACGACTGTAGGCATCTCTGATCAAGGATCCAGGGGAGGGGAGAACAATAAACAGTGCTGAAAGTAAATTGCAGAAACTAAATAACAAAAAGTAAATTGCAGAAAGTAAAATGGAAACCTTAACCAAAGAGAGGCACGACTGTAGGCATCTCTGATCAAGGATCCAGGGGAAGGGAGAACAATAAATAATGCTGAAAGTAAATCCTATATTAAGAATATGGAGGGGTAGATAGAAGCGGGAATGGAGGGAGGAGAGAAAATTAATAAAGAAGGTTACTTACTTGCGAATTGAACAACCAGATTTAGATCTAGAATGATCTAAATATGCAATTGCTAGACCCAGAGAAAAACGAATCTAAAAACTTGAAACTTGAACTTGAATTGCATTACATAAAAAAAATTAAACTTAAACATTGAATCTAGAAATTTAAATCTCACAAATGCAAGCAAAGAAAACTAGAGAAAACCTAAATAAACTGAAGAGAGAAGAAAGAATGCTTCTACTAAGCTCTAAAACACGTTCTCCTTTGATAGAGTATGCTCTCCTTTTATAGAGTTTACATGAGATATGAGGCACGGCTGAATTTGAATAAAACTCAGGGTTCCTATTTGACTCAACCAATTAGGGTTTTGACGTACTAATCACGCCGACTTAGAGAGATAAAATGCATAATTCCACTGATGGATTTGAGGTTTAAGTAGTCATGAAGCTCTCCTCCAAAACTCAGCACGATCGGACATCGGATGACCGTTCGATGAAGGGCTTGATCGAAACTGGACAAAGGCATTCAAAAACGGGATTTTTGCTTCATCCTTATCTGAATATAATTTTTTTCCCTCTTTTTCTTTCTTTAATCAAATCCCAAATAGAAAATAAGATATTGAAGTATGCAATGACTCTTTTCTCCATGTGGACTCTCTCAATAATATCTCTGTAGATTTGATTGATGATTTATAATCTCAGCCGTAGATCAAATTTGCCTTCTTTGTCTCTTCAATATTTGGAGTTGGCCCATAATCACACATCTCTAGCCCATCATGCTCCAGATCAGGCCCATTTTCGCATTTGAGAATTTGAATGGACTTCTTGACGTGTAAAATTGCATGATTCAAGCCCAAAACTCAAAATATTTGCTTAAATCTTGAAAAGTCCTAAAATCTGCAAAAACAACATAAAACCCAAGGTAACTCCACTCTAAGTGTATAAAATGCATGCTTTATGCCCTAAGATTTCACACATAAATGTGCTCATCAGAAGCAATGGAAGCTTACTCGATATTGGTATTGCACGAGTAAATCCTCTCCTACTGTTGGCAATTTTGGCTTCTTGTAACCGTGCAATACCGACAACCTGAGCCATATGTGGTGGTCGGAAAGCTCGAACCTCATCTCGTATATCAGAACGAAGACCCGCAATAAAACAGCTAACTAAAAAGGAAGATGGAAGGCCAGTAACCCGATTCAACAAACTCTCGAATCGCGATTGGTATTCTGTGACAGTGGTTGTTTATACTAATTTGGTCAAATCTCCTTGATGTTCTTCGTAATTAGAGGGATCAAATCGGCATTCTAGAGCTGTCATGAATTCTTCCCATGTCGAATATGTCTGGATTTGTACATCCATTGGAACCATTGTAATGCCTCACCTTCCATATGGATCAATGCTACCCTCATCTTTTGAGAACCAGAGATTGAGTGAATGTCAAAAAAAATTCCGCATGAAAAATCCAACCCGAAGGATTGATTCCAGTGAAACGGGGAAAATCCAATCTCGTTGTTTGGATTTGTATCCCAGCCGATTTATTGTAACTGGTAGCTTTAGAAGAGCTTGGTGAAATCGAGTCTTCCTGAGGTACTAATTGCTTGACCAACTGCTCTATTTGACTGCTTATATGCAATTTGCATGACCAACGCCGTCAGGGCTTCTCGTTACTCAGTAGCGAATTTGTGTAGGATGTGAGTTGAGCATTGTGTTCAATAGAGGTTGTGCCTAGGTGTTTCAGGGCCTCATCAATTTTCCATTGTCTGGTTTCTTCCGCCCATGATATCTGGCAAGTCAAACTAATGTTAGTACAAGCAGGAATTATAATCGGAATTAGAGACAGATAGAAGAAGAAGCAGAGCATAGGATAAACGAGAAAGGGGTTTGAGGACAGTAAATTCTTCGATGTCTTCATATTCTGATCTGCCTCCTTTTTATACAAAGTGAATAAAATTCTGGAAATTTCCAAGATCTCCCATTACACCCAATTTCCCTCCTAAAAACAGTAAATTCCCGCTCAATCGTCCCGCTTCTGCTCCATGTGCGAGAACTCCTTGAGGAATGAAGGGATTTTTCTATTACAGGAAGATCTTCTTGTTGAAGCATGCTTCTTTGCCACGTCTTTGTATGTGTTGGTAGTTGAAGGCTGAGGTATGCTGCCATCTGTTGCCTGATGTGTAACAGTCACTAGAATGCTGCTTTTTGGGGTTTTGATGTTTTTGTTAGTAAACTATATCTACTCTTTTGACCACTGGGTTATGTAACAATAGTATGACTTTTTCTGGTTTGTCAAGAACATGCGCGTACCCAGTTGGACTACAGTGTTATGGGCCGCACTGGCTCTAAGAAACTAGGCGTGACAGGATCTCCGTCTATCACACTCGCACCCCACCCAGCCGGATCCGATCATACCCGAACACCCGTGGGGTTGATACATTGCAAGACCTAGACCAGTGACAATTCCATACAACATATGATATATTGTAATCAAATGGACAAGAATAAATCAAGTTTCAAATATAAAGCTATCAAAACTGAAATAATGGTTACAATCGTCCATTACTTCAAAACAAAAGGTAAATATCCGAGTTTTGAAAAGAAAAGAAGATAGTTTTCTTCACAGCGGAAAAATAAACTAGACTAATTCTCTATGGAATCCAACCCCATAAGAAAAGTCTTGACACTGGCATGAAGCTCCATGGGAGTCTACAACTTCTTCAGTTGCTCCCTCAAGAAAGTCTGCCAGCGACAAATGCTCCACTTGGAAAGAGTCCTCGTAACTTGTAATATATTCTAATAGAAAAAGACATATAAAAGGAATGAATTCAACAGAACTCAGTGAGGTCAACCCAACATCATATCATGCATTCATTCATAAGATTCCACACCACACATATAGCATGAATATCAATAATGTAATTAATGATAATGATATGATAAATGAATGATTATGATATTATACCCCTAACTCTATCATGAAGTCTCTATGGTAGATACGCATTAAGTCATACACCAGTCTTCTTTGGGCGGTTTCAGTCACTCTTCCCTCAACAAGAGACGTCTATTGGGTTCTCCGTGGTTGTTGGGTAAAGTCCTATCAAGCCATGGTTGGGAATTAGGTCACCACTCTCTCACATCACTATTGGTATAAAATATGGTGCGTGTCAAGGATAATCCTAAGCCCAGTGCAAAGTCATACAGTCTCGTACTACATATGGTCTGGATACCTCCCCTATGGCACAACCAACTTGGTTTAGTATCTTTTCCCACCTAGAGTCATCATATCCTATGGTACCAACCAACTCAGACTACGTTGACCCCTAACCCTATGGTCATCCACATATAATGGACAGGATGCTTTCCATGTCCTCTCACGGGTTGGTTACCAGTCTTGAGTGCTCATGAGTCCTTATCTATTATATGCAACCCTACCATCTCATGATGATAGTGAGCCTGCTTGACAAGCAACTAACATCACGGGTTACCCGGCTTCAAAACCCCTGCCGAAAGTGTGGTAGTACTCATGAGGTCACCTAGCCAAACATTTCTAGACATGCCCTAGGTATGTCAAGCAATAATTAGGGAAAGCACCAAGGACACCATAGGAATGCGTCCCATACCGCATCCTCTGATGTCCTATGACAGAAACGCCAAAAGGGCATTCCCCATTCCCCAATCACATAAGGTCACTAGGGCAATGGGTGAACCCACAACCCTAGTTTGCAACATAAAATAAAATAAGTAATTTAATTCAATATCATCCATATATTTTCATATCAATAATTTAAGATTTAAAAATAAAAGAAAAACTCAATCCATCCAATCTCATCCATCTCATACATTCTCATTTCAACATTTAAAGATGATTGAAAATTAAAAGCAAACATAATTTATTACCTTTCAACAGTCACAACATAATCACAAGATAATACTAAAGCAATGCAAGATATCAATAATGAAAATTAACTAACATCATTATACATGTAATATAAGGTTAAGTATATTCCTCACCTTTCACTTTGATCCTTTCTCCAAAGTCCCAAAATTCACTCCCACAGTTTGGTGACTAAAGATACATAAACCTATTCATGCTAAAGAATTAATAATAAAAAAATTAGAGTCAATTTGGGTTTCAAAGGATACCTAAAATCTTCCCACGAAAACACAATCCTGACCACTAATTTAAAAATGGTAGTTTTCAACCTCATTAGTGAATGGTCTCTAATTTACCACCGATTCAAAGTTAGATCGAAACAAAACTTTGGGAAAGTCTAATTGGCAATAAAAGGATCCTACGGGTATCTTCAATTTGATCCAATTCAATCTAGATCAAAAAGACCCAAATTTGGCTCTCCAAAATCACCCGTGGGCAACTCGAAGAGTCAAAATGCGAAATTCTTCGCAAGGGATTGCACAATTATCTCTTATACTCAAGGGAAACATTAATACAAGAAAACAAGAGCATCCAAGATATCTAACAATCTTCTTTTCAAGATCTCACAAAAGAAGAGAAGAGAAATTCCCACAAACTATGTTTAAAGAGAAGGGTTTAAGAATTCTAATATTTCCTATCGTTCCCGCAATGATCCGAGTCACAAAGCACCTTCGATTGGTTGGGATCTACTTTATCCTTGGTTTCTCCTCTTCCTAAAGCCTCTGCCTCGTTCTAGCATAAAAAAAATGCATTTAGAGGTGAGGTACATCTTAAAATAAGGTTTAAAAACTCGAAATCCCGATTCTGCCCTGGAACTAAAAAAGGGGTGGGGCTTGGGTCACCCAACCGGTCCATGGTTGGACCCTCATCCGAACTTTGATTTTGATAATTTTTGGTTTGATGGAAAGGTTTTTCGACGATCTTCATTTGGATATCTTAATCTCATCAATCGGACTCTCCATTGCCGATTTATGAACGTTCCAAAATCACCATTTTTACACCATCGTGATTGATCTTCTCTCTTCTCTTAAACTCTAGGAGAGTTGTTGAGTCATCACAAGGGTCATCCACCAACATTGGTTCCATTTTCAATCCTTTGGGCTTGACTTGAATGGCCCACAATTGTCGCCGACTCGAGGCCCTGGTTGTCGTTCTTGAAACCACGGGTTAAGTAGAAATCCGGGGGATTTCACACCATCCAAGAAAAATATGGATATAAGAGTTGACAAAAGCAATGGCAAAGAATGTCCTACACTTGCAATGGTTATACTTATGATAATCTTATCACTGCTCCAATCTTTGTTAACAATCCAAATGGTTATACATCTTTTGAAGTGGGACAAATTCAAAGTGAAGTTGATGATTTCTTGGCTCCTATGTTTATTTATGTTCCTTATGGGAAAATAGCATAATGGTCATCCTCCTGGGGGATCTAATCAAGAGCCAGTTGCAGTGTGTGCTTCAATTACCCCATATAGGCCCAACTTAAGAAGGCCTTCTAGTTAGCCCTGTTCCCTTGTTTGATCCTTGTTAGCTCAGCTTAAGCATTTGCTTCCTCTTGCCTTTGTTATTTTTTGTTCCTTTGTTATCATACATTTTAGAGCAAATTGCACTGGCACCCCAAAATGGAGGTCTTAAAGCACTGACATCCCACTTTATGTTTAAAAAGCACAGAAACCCCTAAAATTGGATTTTCATTGGATATATTTGTTCGATTTGTCACTGAAAACCTTTCAGACACTGTTTATTACAAGGATATTTTTTAAAATAATAGTGATTCAACTATTTTAGTGATAAATTTGACAAAATATATCCAATAAAAATCCAATTTTGGGGTTTCTGTGCTTTCTAAACATAGAGTGGGGTGTCAGTGCTTTAAGACCTCCATTTTGGGGGTACCAGTGCAATTTGCTCTACATTTTATGTTGTGTTTGGTTCGTTATTTGCATGGGTTGAGAAATTTTATTCTGTGGAGTTAAAAGGCTTCAAGCATCATCGTGCTATTTAGGTAATTTCTAAATATTGTGGTTGGTTGTTTGGTCCTCTCATCGGTGTGATGTTGTTATTATTATTTTTTTGTGCCTCGTCTTTTTTTTTTTTAAGTAGGTTAAATTATACGGCACTCACTTTTGCACTTTTTGTAAAATTGCAAGTTACCTAACCTTAACTTTCCTGTTAGTTTGAAAATAATGACCATTTTGCCTATAATATGTTGGCAAATATAATTTTTGTCTTTTATATTTAAGAATTTTAAGTTTTTAAATTACAAGAAGAAGTCCTTGACTTCTACAACCCCTAGCTCACCCATCTTCCTCCTATACCTTGCCGGAAACTCCACCACTCCGGGGACCACCATCCCTCCCCTTCTGGCCACCACTAACCTCCTCTAGCGTTACCAGAACCTGAACCAAATCTTTGGCTTCTTGTCATCTTTTCGTTCTTGTTCATGCAATTCAATTTTTCTTCTGTTCTTATTTGCTTTCAATGGAAAAACATAGAGTTGGCGCAGGTTTTGACCACTCCTAATACCCAACACCCAAATGACACTTTGGGTCACAACACTCATGGCATGAGCGTCCTTCAACAACATGTAGCTTTTTTATTTTGACAATAACGGCATCATCTACCCTTGGAAAACTTTTGCAAGTACAAAACAAAATAATTCTCCATTAAAAAAGATGAATGATCATTCGTGTGATTTTTCTTTTAACAAACCAATTGGTCTACAGTTAGATTTTGGAGCAACACTTCTAAACTTGGGTAACCTTTTGCATTTGCAAGTACGAATCCGACTGTGCACAAATGTGTATTTACATAATACGCATTTGTGTATTGGTGTAAAATGTTCAAATACACATTTGTTCAATACACAAGTGTTCCAATTTTGTATATTGGAGCATTTGTGGATTTGAACATTTGTACACCAATACACAAATGTGTATTTCGTACATTTGTGCATTTATACACATGTATACTTACACTTACACATTATATACTTGCACAAATGTTCAATACAAAAATATGTATTTACACAAATATATATTATGATACATTTGCACAAATGTGTATTTGTAAATTTCACATTTGTGCAAAAAAAGAATGTATATTATGAACATTTGTTTTTACACATTTATATGCAAAGTTTTTTAAATTGTTTTGCTTTTTGGGGTGTTTTTTGGTTGGACTTTAATATGCTTTATAAAGAAAATGCAACTACATTTTTACATGAAAATGCAAATTTCCTTCAATAGGTGGAGTAGCTGAAACAGATAGGAATTATTGATACGACCTTTTTCCAGCTTTGGATATTAATTATAGTTTTGAGTCATAGACTTCTCTCAGTAATTTGAATTTCAAACTTGCAGATTATCTACTCCTTTTTAATTTTGTGCAAGTATAGTAAATGCATTTTGAGATGACTTTTGAGTAAAAGATCGATGTTTATTCTCAGAATATATATTTTCAAATATAATTGGCAAATTCCAACAAAGAAATGAGGTACCATGAAATCATTTTCTTAACCAGATCTTTGTTCTACCTTACATATCTTAAACGAAATCCATCAATTCATCCAATACTCATAATTATTTTCAAAGTTCATAATTTACTAGTATAAATTTGAAGCAAAGATCAATCCTTCAGCCATATTAATTAGCTAAAACATTTTACTTTTAAGAGGCAAAGCGGGCCTTCCATTTGTAGACCACCTCTAATAGTGACTTTGTAGAAGACCCATCTTCAGTCATCACCTTAGTAGTAGCATCTATGATCTCCATCGTCCTCTCATATGTACTTTTTTCTCTTCTTCCTCTACCATTAGTTTCTTCACCAAAGACTTGATCCTTGTTTTAGCAACTATTCCATTCTCCTCCACTTTTGGCCTTAGTGACACCTTCAGATCCTCTACTAATGTTTATAATACTTTTTCCATTGACATATTTCACTTCCATGATACTTTTTGTTGGACTTCTTTTCATCCATAGAAATCTTTGCTCACTCAATTCTGATCCTAGAGCCAATTCACTAATTACTCTAATAGGAGCACCCCAAAAATCCCAAATGATATGAAAAAAACAAACCCAATTGGTTGTTGGTCCAACCATTTAGAGCATCCAGACCTATCAAACACATCCCTTGAAGTGTCTTGTATTAATAGTCCAACTGGGTAGACCAATGGCAAACCCACGTCTTCACCTTTATTTATGGTTGTTAATGTAACCTAGGGGCAGTGAAAAGGTTACTACTAGTGGATTTGTCCAATTTTTTGAAATTGCAAACTTGCAATTAGATTGGCAAATCAAAATTAAACTTAGGCAAATTTGCATGTACTACAACACAAGAAATTTTACAATGGTTTGACTTAATATGTTTACGTCCACTTCTCTATTGGTCTCAAGAGAGATTTCCACTAGTGACCTCTTTTAATACAATAGGTAGAGATCAAATCTATACAATCTTTATTTGGTCTTAGGGCAAAAGTACTATTTACAATCTTTGTTCTGATTGTGAAATCCAGCCCAAACCCTACCTTGGACACCCTATTTGTTTTGGATGAAGTGGTAACTTGTTGATGTTTGACCTTGAAGTGGGACCCAGAGTTCAGTGTGAATATGTTTGAAGGTCCTAGGAAGCCAAGTCAGACATCTCCCTAAGTGTTGATCCAAAGACCCAAAGTGAAGGAAGAAGACTTGGTGGGCCATCTCAATAGAAGACATGGTGTTTGACCCAGAACCCATGGAGATTTATGATGGAGTTCCCTTTTTGGAAACTTGTCAAGACTGGTGATGAACTGCAACTTGATGTTTAAGAGCTTAGTTGATGGACCAAAAGCCTAGTTGGACATGGTTTGAAGGTACCCCTCTATGCTAGGAATGTTGTTTGTTGAGTTGGGAGAATCCCCCTTGAATTTGAGGTGGTTTAGGCCTTCAATTCCCTATCTAAACCTTGTTGTCCTAGCCTGGTCGACTGTCTAGTTGATTAGCCACTCCACCAGCCAGGCTGCCAACTACTGGACGAATCCAAGAAAATCTTCTTTTTAGGGTTTTTAATGCTCTATATAATTAGACTTCGTGTTTCTTAGCCTCTTTTGTTTCTAAACCCCTTAGTGTGAAACCCAGCCCAAACCTAGCTAGGACACCCTATTTGTTTTGGGATAAAGAAAGACTTGTTTAATGTTAGACCTTGAAGTTGGACCTTGTTATCAGTGTTACTACCTTTGAAAGCCTTAGGAAGTCATGTCAACCTTTTCTTAGGGTAAATCCAAGGTCCCGAAGTGAATGAAGAAGTCTTTGTGGGCCTTCTCTATAGAAGACATGGTGTTTGACCCGAAACCCATGGATATTGATGATGGTGCTCCATACTTGGAAGCATTGTCAGTGTTTAGTGAGAAACTGCGCATCAAAGAGGGGTGAATTATTTGAAGTACCTAATGAACTCCCGTGCTCAACCCGAAGGTATTTCTGGAAACTAGACTTCTTAGATTGACTTGTAGGAGAAAACCCCACTCAATTTGACCCTGTATAGTCTCCGAATCCCTGTCCGAAGTTGTTGAACTGTGCTTGGTTAACTGGGCCAGTCGACCAAGGGAATTATAAGCCTGAGAATTTTGGGTTTTTTGGTCATTTTGGGTTCTCTTTATGCAGATCTTCGTGGTTTTCACCCCATTCTACTACTGGGACTCTCTTGGAACGTGGGAAAGCTCCTCTTAGGTCTCCCCTTGGCCTTAGTGAAGAACTCCTACAAGGTTCTTCAATCTTCTTCTCTCTAATTTCATCTTCAAGGTAAGATCTGCTGCTCTCTCTCTAATTCACTCCTTTCTAATCTTGTTCTTGCTACTGAGGTTATGAAGAAGGTGCTGCAACCTTGCAACCACCTCTTCTACAACCTCTTTGATTTAGAATAACCCATTTTCATTCCATTAATGCTATGCATATCATATTTGATTCTTAACTTTGTTTATTCTTATGATTTCTTTCCCTAAACCGATTTCTATAGTAAAGTAGGTCTGATTTCATATTAGTAATTTTTTCTAATCGGTTGCCCATCATCCCATTAATCAATTCCCTGATTTCCCTTTACAATTGCAATCGATTTCATTTCAATTCTTGATGTTTAGCATATAGAACATAGGGTTTCAATTTGGGTATTCCTAATTGGACCATTGGATTATGATAATACTTGCTAGGTAGTGTTCTTATACTGTTCCTAACAATCCCTCCAAGTTTTGGATCGATCCGAGCCCCGGAAGATCGGTTTCGGGCCAAATTCACTATTCAGCCTGTTACTGTTCATCTTGGTCGATTGAGTCAGTCAACCAGATGAGGACAGCAACTCTATACTTACTCATTTTGCTCCGTTTGATCTCCGATTTGATTGTTTCCTTCCCTAATGTTGCTTATATGTTGTCTAGGGTTCAAGCACTAAGTTGGGGACTATTCTAAGTGGTACTTGCTATTATTTTTTATTCAATTAAGGTAAGAATGGTTATTACCATAATTACATGGATTATGTGAATACTACTTTTATGATTGGAAACTTAGTATACTCACCTTCTTTATCGTATTTCTTACAATATATGGCTATTGTAAGTACTTCAAGTACAGTAGTGTTATGTTTATCTATTCTTTTGTTATCATGAATGTTCATTCTTGTTAACTACATATGCGATTGATCATGTTTTATTGAATATCTTCTATATGATGAAATATCATTTGTATATGATGTGATAGAATTGGGAATGTGATTGAATAGGTATAATTTGGGAATGTGATTGAATAGGTATAATTTGGGATTGGGGAATGTCCTTTTGACATTTCTGTCCTTGGACATCGGAGGGAATAGTATGGGAAGTTCTCCAAAGATGCCCATCGACGCTTTCTCGAATTATTGAATGACATACATAGGACTTGTCTAGATGTATTGGCTAGGATGTCCTTGTTGTATCAGACCCGAATCGGAAAGGCATTGAGACCGAATGACCCGTGGTAGTAGTGTGATTTGATGGGCGCTCAAGACCGGTGTGTTATATCCATGAGAGGACATAAATCACATTGCAGATACCCGAAAGGGGCCATTTATTGGTAGGGTTGCAACTAGACTTGGGCTCACGGGCACTCGAGACTGGTGAGTTATATCCGTGAGAGGACGTGAGAGCTTCCCGTCTACTATTTGTAGATGACCAATAGGGTTGGTGAGTCCGGTGAGCAATGTCCATGACTCTAATGTGAAGGATCGCCCAGGGCGAGGAATGGACGTATCTGGATCTGACTTGATACAATTGAGTAGATGACTTGCATTGGGCTTGGCTTTACTGTGACATGCGCAAATACTTATACCAATGGTGATGTGAGAGAGTGGTGACCTAAACCCCAGCCAAGGTTGTCCGAAAGGTTTCAGGACCCAATTCCCACCGGCTTGAGTGATTGAGACCTACCCAAAGAAGTATGGTGCTATGACTTAAAGCATGTCTACCTTAGAGACTAGCATACATAGAGTTAGTTTCATACTTGCATCGTTTGTTTCATATCATCTTGCATCATGCTATGCTTTGTATCATGTATCTGTGTTATTATGGAATAACTCCCTTGCTGAGTTCTTTTGAACTCACTCCTTTTTGCAACATCTTTTGTTAGACTTATCTGCAAGTACTACTATTGTTGACTATGATGGTCAATACTATGAAGACCAAATTAATGACTCATACACTACTGATCATGGTGATTGCGTTGGTGAAGACTATCAGTACAAGACTGATATTTGTCATTGCGGATTCGGTATTGTCTAGTTTCATATGATTATGTTATTGAGGAAACATTGTATAAGTTAGAAGAAACTGTAACTTAGTTGCTTACCTTTTGTTCCCCTTCATTTGGGAACCGGTTGTAACATTTACTTTTATTCGATTTACCTTCCGTTGCTATTGTAGAGTGGGTTTCCGCCTAATTCCACATTTTGATTATTTATTTTATTGGTATCTTATTCCGCACTCTGATGTTCTTTGTGATTCTTTTGATATTCTTTCCTTGACTTTTATTATTAAATTACTTGAAAACTATGATTTGTTTTTGCTTTTGATTAAGTTATTGTGCTAAGTTGATATGATCGTTCCTAAACTTGATCTTTTGGGTTGTGGATCACTCCCCCGAGTAATCCAGATAGGGTACCCCCTGGGTGGATTTTGCAGGATGTGACACTTAGAGAATGTGGGAAGCCTTTCCTTGGTGTTTTTGAAGAACTCTTGCAAGATCTAAAGTTCCTCCTCTCTTGTTCATCTTCAAGGTTAGTAAACTATCTCCTACTGCTGTAATCTCTTCTCCCCATCCTTGTTTCTTATTGTTTTGATTGTGAGGAAGGTATTGCACTTCTGCAATGACCCAACCTCTGATCTCCTTGTGTCTTAGAGTAAACTCCATCCACTCTATGCATTCTTTGAAGTCATATGGTGATTCTCCTTGTTTCTAATTTGGTTTTGATAGCATGATCCTTTCTTACTGTAGTTTTCCTTTCTAATCAGTGTTAGACATGTTTATTCTTAGTTTCTATTGCTGATCTATGTATTCTATCTCTTTGAAGGAATCTACATTCATTCCAATGATGATATGATCTCCATATTTGATTTTCTAAAAGAGATCATTGATATCTTCATGAATGCATGTTTAATCTTAATTCTCTAGCATGTTAGATCCATTCTCATGTTAGTATTCATCTCTGATCTATTGTTGATGATCCTCTTGAGTGAATCTTTAATTCTCCCTTGCATCCATGGTTGTTTTCATTGAAAACCATGTTTTGACCAAATTAGAAAGTCATGTTTTCAAATTAGAAAGTCATTGATTTTGATCATGGATGGTGTTTAGTCCATGCTAGATAGTCTTAGTATGTTTATGTGGAGTTCCCCTTCTAATTTCGGAGCAATCGGACTTCAAATGAAGAAGTTATGACCGATTTGGGGTTTTGTAGCTGCGTACTATTCACCTGGTCAACTGGACTAGTCAGCCAGCCAGGCTGCCAAGCATGAACAACATTGATTTTTTTCGTCCGATTTGATCCGTTTGACCTCCAATCTTCTAGGGCTTTTTCCTAATGATGTATCTATGCTTGTCTAGGGTTTATTTGCTAACTTTGGTCTTGATCTCTGATCTCTCAATTGAAGATTATATATTCGGAATACGAGGTGAGTACTCCAACTCACAATATGCCAAT
This sequence comes from Hakea prostrata, assembly GCF_041222555.1. Lineage (NCBI taxonomy): Eukaryota > Viridiplantae > Streptophyta > Magnoliopsida > Proteales > Proteaceae > Hakea > Hakea prostrata. Next base: position 57,009,938 of record NC_142600.1, on the reverse strand, counting down.
TTACATGCCTTATTGTAAATGACATGATTGCATGATCTAAATACTGTTGTTTTATTTCGTTTACATCATAATACTTCTGCAACTGCGGTAGCATGTTCACATTGTTATTTACATACTAGAATTGATGATTTAAATTGTGAGGATGTGATTGGACTATGATGTGAATGTCAGTGTGAATGTGATATATATGGAATCATGATGTGATGTGAATGCCTAGGTTATAGTTGTGGAATGGGGATGCCCTTTTGGCATTTCTGTCTTTGGACACCAGTGGAGGTGGTATGGGACGCTCTCCTATGGTGCCCTTTGGCGCTTTCCCTGACTACTGGTTGACATACTTAGGCCGTGTCTAGAAGTGTTTCATTATGATGTCCCTATTATATCATACCCGATTCGGAAGGGTGTTGAGACCAAGTAACCCATGGTAGCAATGTGGGTTTGTGGACGCTCAAGACAGGTGAGTTATATCCATGAGAAGACATGAATCACATTGTGGGGGCCATTCATTGGTAGGGTCGCAAGTAGTAGACTTGGGCTCATGGGCGCTCAAGATCGGTGAGTTATATCTATAAGAGGACATGAAAGCTTCCCGTTTGCTATTTATGGATGACCAATAGGGTTAATGAGTCTGTAGTCCGAGTTTGTTATAGCCATAGGATACGATGACTCTAGGGGGAAAGATACCGGAAAGGGTCGCCCGGGGCGAGGAATGGAAGTATCCAACCCTAAGTTGATATAACTAAGTAGATGGCTTGCATTGGGCTAAGATTATCCTTGTACACACGCCAATACTCAGACCAATGGTGATGTGAGAAAGCGGTGACCTAAAACCCAGCCAAGGAATGTCCTAGAGGGATGCAAAAACCAATTACCACTGAAGAACCCAAGATACCGAAATGGTTGAGGGAGAGTGATTTGAGACCCACCTAAAGGAGTATGGTGCTATGATTTAAAGCATGTCTGCCAATAGAGACCAGCATACATATATAGAGTCAGAAGCATACTTGCATATATTGTTTCATATCATTACATATATGTTTGCCTGTGATTGCATGTGAAGATGTTTATTGTGATTGGATATACTTGCTAAGTTCTTTTGAACTTACCCTTCGGGAGACTTGTTTCTAGATGACATTGCAGGTCCGGAAGAGAACCCGTGCCACGGTACGGAGGACCCTTCCATATATGATGCAGCTCCGAAAGTCTCTGGAGAAGGTTATGACCACCGGGGCAGCCAATACTCAGGTTTGGACTACATGGCAGCCGGCATTGTCTTGTTCGCCGATGGGATCGTGAGCTAGAAGCTGATTTGAAGCTGCAAGAGCATGACCCAAAGGTGAAGAAGATGAAGACTAAAGAAGAAGAAGAGCCAACTGAAGATGTGGATTAAATTTCTCTTGTTTCTTCTAGACTATTCCTTTTACTTGTTTTAGCTTAGAGCTTTGCTTTGGATTTCGATCTACCTTCCACATATGTTTGTGGGGTATATTTCTGCTATACTCTACAGTTGTCTTTGATTGGTATCTTGTTGTTCCGCACTCTGATATTTTTTATGATCCTTCTGAGTTCTTTTCTAGATTTTTTTATTATTAATTTATTGGAATACAATGATTTGTTCTTGCTTTATGTTGTTGTGCTAAATGGATATG